>NC_056744.1:1213407356-1213572356 GCF_019279795.1 Protopterus annectens
AGCCTCAAGGGAATATATTTTTATATATATATATATATATATATATATATATATATATATATATATATATATATATATATATATATATATATATATATATATATATATATATATACACACACACACACACACACACACACACACACACACACACACACACACAGCGACTGATGTGAGAGTACAACCCCTCTCTACCTACTATTACACAATGGACCTCACCACAGTATTTGCACATGCCAATGGTTCAAATTGGTGTACGTGTGGCTGTTGCAGTACATCACTGTATACCTTTCAGGGTCTCTCTCTCCCCATCTCTGCCTCTCTGTAAATTATATATTTGTATATGTTATCTACATATCTGCATATATATCACAATCAACAGATCCAGATAAATCTTATATACAGATAGATGGGGTAAACATGCCCAATGGGGTGGGGATAGACAATTATGGTGTACATAGCTGTCTGTATGCAGAAGGGATATATGTCAATCCCAGTTCTGTAGTTAGATGTGTGTTCAGATATGGGCTGACAGAAGCTAAATGTAGCAGCATGCCAGTATGACCATCAATAGTAAGAGTGGGACTCCAGTCCAGACCTACCTGTACTCCGGTCCAGGAATTTGTGTGCTACAGCCGATTAGATGATGAGCCCTGAAAACAGTACAGTACCTCACTGATAGAATGTCTGAGAGACCTCCTGGCTGTGTGCTATCCTTATTAACTGAGTCATACCTAGGCTGGGTACAGACTGTATTGGACTGAGCAGAGTTTTGCATAATATGTGAGGTACATTTTGCACAGCACTGTGATGTCCTGTTATGTCAGTGGCAGATCAGTAGAGATTAAAGTGAGGAACCGCTGACAGACATTTGTCTACTGACTCCATACACTGCAGAGAACCCATGCTACTGCATGATGTGTTGTAGTCTGCACATTCTATGTTTGTGTGGTTTCTCCCTCCCCTTATATGTGCCCCTTTGTCCTGCTCTGCTGCAGCCACAGGCTTTGTCCACAGTTGCTGCTCTTATGTAGTTGCAGTACTGGTGTGACTGGTGTAGATGTCGTAACATCACAAAGAGGATTATGGACTACACACCTCTGACTGTACCCATTTAGCAGTTTGGCCAGCATTGTGCCCCATACATCTGTTGTGGTGCTCCAACAGTTTGTGTTGCACTGTTCTTCTAAGGCTACATATTAGCCATACCTAACTGTTATATGCAGACATCTTGACAGGGCCATATATCACAGTTGGACACAGACCCAGACATGGAGACAACGGCTTAATATTGGTCTTCCAAATCTAGACAGTTGGTAGACTGGTTTTGTATTAGCTTGCATTTTCTTATGAGTATAACATTTGCATCTTAGCCATCTGTCATTGATGCTTTCACATTAACCTGCATTGTTTAGCCAATAGTTTGCCAGACAAATGCAATGTTATGACAAACAAAACAGATATACGAGGCATACGTGTGTACATTCTGAGAAACCCTGACATTCGTGGGGTATGGATGGTGTGCACTGACTTGTTGTGAGTACTGACATAGTTACTTGGCAGCCTTTGTATCCTGGCACTACAATGACTTGTCACAACCGGCTGTTCTAGTAGGCACCATCTAGGTTACTCAAAGCTGTGTACTGTCCATATCTGTGGCTCATTGTCCCTCTGTTGTCCAGCTTTCCTGTAGTAACAAATATTTACATCTGGACAAACTTCTACCGTAGGTGTAGCTGACATAGTTTCAGACTTCTTACCCTTCTGAGAATTCATGCTAATGCAACACCTGCTATTCTATCAACTTTCTATGTTTATAAGAGCAATATTTCACACTTGTCCCTGTTTTTGGGCCTTTGCCCCACATTCTTTATGGCTTTGTACAAATTTCTTGCTGTAAGAGGTTTAAAAAAAATGTTTTATTATAATTGGCTTTTATAATACTTGCTGTTTTATAATATCTGTAATAACTTCTGTTTTAACTATGTATGATTTCTTGGAGCTTTTCTCCCCGGGTCTCTACTGAAAATGGACATGTATCCAGCTAGACTAGCCCGGTCAACAAATGTAAAATAAAATACAAATAAATAAATAAATAAATTGTAAGTCCCTCACATATTGCAGTAGATTTTGCTGGTTTGGGGCTTACTGCATATTGTGGGGCAGCCAGTATTTGGTAGAGATTTCCTGTTGTCCCACACAGCTGTCCGTTGTCTGCTGCTATCCCAGTAGCCCACTCCATTCCCTTGCATACATGCAGCAATACCATACATATGCTATTACAGTCTACTACCCCATTCATTTGTTGTTAAGAAGAGTGACTTACCTTGTATCAGGAACAGTTGAGAGGACAGTGCTTTAGGGCTGACTCTGTCAGATGCATGCAATGCACAGTCTATACATGGTAAGGTATAGGTAGTGTGATGTGGTTGGCATTCATTTTACTGTGTGTATGTGAGTCGGAGTGAGATGCCAGTCCCTGGGTCCCTAGGTTGTCAGTGTAGGTGCTATGCATTGCCTCCTTGCCAAGGTCAGGGCTTACTGGGCATACCTACATCTACCTACAGGGACAGGTTCAGGGGGTTCCTCCTCCGAGTCCCCCTGTGCCTGTGGGGACCTTGGCAATGGTGGGGGCTGTGTCTCCCTTCCCTGTGATGTTCCTGCCACAGTGGTTTCTGCAGGATCATATTGTGTAGCATGGCAGATACTATGAACATGTGGCTGGAGAGTACCGCAGTGCTCCACCAGATATTTCAAGGCAGCAGAACAGTGACTTGAGCAGCCCAAACACAAAATCTACGATGTTCCTAGTTTGTGCTTGTGCCTCATTATGGCCTTCTTCAGTTGTGTGTGCTTTTCTGATGGGTATCATCATCCATGGTTCCAGTGCATAGCCAGAATCCCTCATTAGATGGCCGTATGGGATGTCCCCCCTGGAAAATGTCTGGTACAGCTGTGATGCATGTCAGATGTGGGAGTTGTGATAACTGCCAGGGCTGCCAACATACACACTGATGATAATGCCCTGGGCATTGCACACAATCTAGCAGTTGATGGAGTGATACCCTTTGCGGTTGACGTAGACTCTACCCTCCTCACTGGGTGGTGCTTTGATGTGCACGAGTGCAGTCTATGGCACCCTTTACCTCTGGGTAATGTGTTACATGGTGGAAGACACGCATATTGCTGGTCCTTAGCTAGTATTCTTAAGGCTATACATACCTTTGTTTCCATTGGGATGGGTTCCCCTCTGTTGGCTATAGGTCTGAGGTGAGGGCGGCAGAGTTTGGCAAGTTCCCGTAGTATGTCCCTGTCCACCTTGTACCACTACTTGCCTCCAGCTTATATAGCCCCTGAGAAGTTACCCTGGGCCTGAACACTCTTCTCCTCCTCAGTCTCGGCCTATTTCAGCATCATCATCATCACTGCCCTCAGCCTGTAGTGCATACAGATGTAGCAGAGCAGTAGCAGCCCCTATCATTCTGTCTCTTAAAATTCTCACAGGTGTACTCCAATGGTGCAGAGTATGTGGGAAAAAATCAGATTGAAGGGTGTATGCATACTTTAGACTGGTGTGCTGCAGATGCAGCCTGTGTGATTGGCTGACTATGATACATTCCACCTGCCAGGCATATTATTGAGGAGATTGAATGGGCCAGTGTAAGTGGAACAGGGCTTATCAGTCATTTATGGTTGATTGCTTTCCCAGGCTATTCCCCCCCTTATTTTTGCATTTCTTGCACTGCTAAGCCCAGCAGTGCTCTGTGTAAATCCGTGAAGCTAGTATGGGCCCTCCCCCTGTACATGGTCATGCTTAGCTTTTCTTTAACCAGCTAAAATACATGCCGCGGGGCTAAGCACATTTTAGCAGCCTCAGACACACAACCCTGCAAACAGGTGCCACTAAGTTCTAATCAGCTTAAAAAAGGTGTGACACACCCCATTTTGATGTTAGCTATCTGTTCTGCCTACACCAACACATTTCTAGCTCTACCAAGGTTAGTACCTACAGAACACACTGGCCCATTTTGCTATTCAATAAACCTGGCTCATTTACATACACCTAATTGCGTATACCCTGGATACAGCACTACATCAAGCCCTGTCACCTTAGCTACCACTATAACCTGCCATTGTATGACTCTGTATGCAAGGCACTATAACGCAATTACTTTGCCTACCTTAAATTTCATATTTTACACATGATTTTTTTAATAACATGTAGGCCAAACCAACACCAACGACTAAAAGTCTAACTGTGCCAAATAAATATATAAAGAAAACAGCAAAGCACCGTACAACCACCAGGACAAGCAACATAAAAATCCAAGGAAACTAAGCAAGACTGTGTTTAATAAAAAATCAGGATAAGCACTTTCACATAAAAATGCTTCATCAGATCCTCAGTATGCACAAACCAACAAGTGCATTTAAAAAGCACATTCAAAAAGAAATGACCCTATCAAACAGCTGGGCAAATTAATGATGTAATGGCCTCGACTTCAATGCTGGTTTTAAAGGAACATTGTAATTTAAGCCTGGTGTTCTATGTGCCTGTAATGTGGCAATCCACCTCATCTTCACACATTCCATTCTGTTGACTATGTCCCCACCTCTGGCAGACTCTGGTATAACCTCTATCACAGTGAACTTAAAAGAATGTCCACTATGATCTTTAACATGTTTAAAGAGGGCACTTAAACAACCCATTCTCCTTATGTCTCCTACATGCTGCAGGACACGATCCTTCAATTTCTGATTAGTTTTACCCACATAGTATGACTCACAGTCATTACATGTAGCAAGGTACACTAAATTAGCTGTCCTGCAGTTGGCATGTACCTTAAAAACATAGTTCCTACCAGTTATAGGATGTATAACTGTATTGGTTCGGGACTATTTACAGGCTTTGCAAGACCTACATGGAAACATCCCAAACTTCAGGGGTGCATTACAGGAGTTCCTAAATGGTCTATAACACAGTTCCCTTTTCAGAGTCAGATTATTTTTGTAAACAAATCTAGGGGCATCACCTACTACCTTGGAGATGGTGTCATCAGAATGCAGTATTGCCCAATTCTGTTTGACAATATCAAAAACTAGATTAATATTACTACTATATTTCAAACAAAAACTAGATATAGGTCTATTATTCACCTTAGGACGTGATGACATTGTGTCTCTATTCAAAAAGGGGTTAC
Organism: Protopterus annectens; assembly: GCF_019279795.1. Lineage (NCBI taxonomy): Eukaryota > Metazoa > Chordata > Ceratodontiformes > Protopteridae > Protopterus > Protopterus annectens. Next base: position 1,213,412,558 of record NC_056744.1, read on the forward strand.
CCACTGTATCCCTCAAGCTATCCACCTTCTCTACTCTCTGCGCTATTTCCCTTTTACGATATCCCCTGATAGTTCATTCGCTAATCTATCTCAAGCCTGTACATAGTCATCCTCCTGTGTGTACAACCTAGATGTACGCAGTAATTGCCCATTCATAACATTGCCAAAAACCCTCTTAGGGTGCATACTTGTCCTATCAAGCAAGTTATTCTTCCTGCTTTCCTTCCTATACATTAAAGAGTCAACCCTTCCAGTGACATTAATGGAAATGGTTGTGTCAAGAAAATCTATGCTGGATTTGGAAGCATGCACAGAGAATCTAAAGCACATACTACTACCCTCTAAGTAGTTGACAAAATCCTTAAACAAAACATCTGTACCCCTCCACAAAATAAAAATATCATCTACAAAGTGCTTATATAAAATCAAATGTGATCTATGTAAATATTCAGAAAAAATCACATTGGACTCCCAATCCGCTAGTACTAAGTTTGCATAACTATTGCCCATGGCAACACCCTGTACCTGCAAATAATAAGTACCATCAAATATAAACACATTGTATTTCAATAATAGATCAAGTAAAGCACAAATAAGCTCAATCCACTGATGTGTTAAAGCAGTAACTCTATTTAAAAAACTTCTAATCGAGTCAACCCCAAACAAAGTTGGTATAATTGTAAATAGCGTATTAATATCTAGTGTTACTAGTATATAAGTCCAATCATTCAAGTCCAATCCATGCGTACATTCACCAAAACATACTAGAAAATCTTCTGTGTCTCTCATGACAGCTGGCGCCTTTGTTAAATAAGGTTTTAGTTTGTGTTCAACAAACGTAGAAAGGGGCTCGGTGGCCCAACCTTTGCTGGCCACAATTGGCCTCATGGGTGGTTTAAACCTGGCCTTATGTATCTTTGGTAGGCCATTGAATGATGGAATCAATGAATGTTCAACTATCATGAAGTCATACATTTCCTTAGTTATTATATCTGACATCAAAAACTCATGCAATTGAACATGTATATTGCTGATAAAGTCATTAATCTCATATCTAGTAATGGGGTAAATAGGTATTCCGTTGACTCAAAAGTTCCTACATACTAGATAGATAGTCAATAGTATCCATTACTACATATCAGTGGATTGAGCTTATTTGTGCTTATGCAAACTTAGTACTGGCGGATTGGGAGTCCAATGTGATTTTTTTCTGAACATTTATATAGATCATATTTGATTTTATATAAATGCTTTGTAGATGATATTTTTATTTTGTGGAGGGTTTACAGATGTTTTGTTACAGGATTTTGTCAACTACTTAGAAGGTAGTAGTACGTGCTTTAGATTCTCTAAGCATACTTCCAAATCCAGCATAGATTTTCTTGACACAACCATTTCCATTAATGTCACTGGAAGGGTTGACTCTTTAATGTATAGGAAGGAATGCAGGAAGAATAACTTGCTTGATAGGACAAGTATGCACCCTAAGAGGATTTCTGGAAATGTTATGAAAGGGCAATTCCTGCATATATCTAGGTTGCTCACACAGGAGGATGACTATGTACAGGCTAGAGATAGATTAGCGAATGAACTATCACATAGGGGATATCGTAAAAGGGAAATAGTGCAGAGAGTAGAGGAGGTGGATAGTCTGAGGGATACAGTGGGTACCCCCTTTCTGAATAGAGACGCAACGTCATTGCATCCCAAGGTGAATAATAGACCTACATCTAGTTTTTGTTTGAAATATAGTAGTAATATTGTACATCCGCCTTGGTGCAGCAGTAGCATTGTCACCTCACAGCAAGAGGTTCTCCTATTCGATTCTTGGCTGGAGCGCCTTCTGTGTGGAGTCTGCATGCCCTCCCCGCAGTCGAGTGGCATTCGAAAGACATGCGTGAATGGGCGTGCCTTCTTTGAAGGTTGGGCGTCGAGCTGGCACCTCAGCACTGTAAAAATCTACTGCCAATTATTAGTGGACCGGAGTTCCACTGTGACGACCCCTAACCGGGAAAAGCCAAAAGAAGAACAACATTAATCTAGCTTGTGATATACTGTCAAACAGAATTGGGCTATACTGCGTTCTGATGACACCATCTCCAAGGTAGTAGGTGATGCCCCTAGATTTGTTTACAAAAATAATCTGACTCTGAAAAGGGAACTGTGTTATACACCATTTAGGAAATCCTGTAATGCACCCCTGAGGTTTGGGATGTTTCCATGTAGGTCTTGCAAAGCCTGTAAATATATGTCCCGAATCAATACATTTATACATCCTATAACTGGTAAGAACTATGTTTTTTAGGTACATGCCGACTGCAGGACAGCTAATTTAGTGTACCTTGCTACATGTAATGACTGTGAGTCATACTATGTGGGAAAAACTAATCAGAAATTGAAGGATCGTGTCCTGCAGCATGTAGGGACATAAGGAGAATGAGTTGTTTAAGTGCCCTCTTTAAACATGTTAAATATCATAGTGGACATTCTTTTAAGTTCACTGTGATAGAGGTTATACCAGAGTCTGCCAGAGGTGGGGACATAGTCAACAGAACAGAATGTGTGGAGATGAGGTGGATTGCCACATTACAGGCACACAGAACACCAGGCTTAAATTACAATGTTCCTTTAAAGCCAGCATTGAAGTCGAGGCCATTACATCATTAATTGGCCCAGCGTTTGATAGGGTAATTTATTTTTGAATGTGCTTTTTAAATGTACTTGGTTTGTGTATACTGAGGATCTGATGAAGCATTTTTATGTGAAAGCTCTTATCCTGATTTTTTTTATTAAACACAGTCTTACTTAGTCTCCTTGGATTTTTATGCTGCTTGCCGTAGTGATTGTACTGTGCTTTGCTTTTTTCTTTCTTTCTTTTTTTTTTATTAGCATGTTTGCTCACTGCTGCTTGATGCTTAAATGTGGCATATGTATTAAAAAAAAGATTAATTTTGATATGTTGCATTACTTTTTAGTCTCAATAGCCATATATTTCGCCAGTTGCATGCCTGTCACTTATACAAGCTTTCTTTTTGGGCTGTTACAGCCTCTGTTTTATTTGGTAATTCCAGTGCACGGTTACTAACTGCTTACATTTTTCCTGCAGACACAGATGCCTTTCTGTTTGGTGGATCGCAAAATCACCTAATTTGCATGGTTTTCACTAGCAAATGAGGTGATCTGCATTCCGCGAATGCTTCCATGTCTGCACCGTGTCTGCACTCCCCCAGCCCTGTTTCCTGGATCGCTCGGCGGACATATTTCATGTTTGGGCAGTAACACTATTCCTACATGGAGAATTGCTCCGTGTAGGGTTTATTGAATTATCTCTTATGTCTTTATTATTATTATTATCATACAGGTAATATGTAGCCAGATGTTGTTTGCAGGGAAGGCATGGGGGATGCAGCTACTGAAAGCCATGTTGCCAGCCTTGAATGAGGTTTAGGGTAAAATAAATGTTGTCGAGGTAGTACATCTTAGACACCAGGATTTAGTTGTTTATGGTTCTACTTGCGTAATATAATACTTTATTTTGAAAATATGAAACAAGAGGGGACACACAAATTTCAGTGCTTCTAGTGTAAACAGAACTACTTTCAAAAATGCACAAAACAGCATGAGAAAAGTGACCACATGAAATACATATGGGACTCTGAATGAGACTAAAGGCAGTAATTTAATGGCATTTATGTTGCATTCCACTTTTTCAAAAACAAACGATTTCCCCTATATAGATTATTTAAAATTAAATAAATACAAGACTGGGTACATTATGGCTTTACAATGATGCACTTTAAATATCTTTTGGGGTTAGCATTATAGTTAAAGTGCTTAACTTACAGAGTGGGTTTGGTGGTTGGCATAATGGTTAAGTATTGACAGAAGTCATGGATGGTAGAGAGTTTAGGTTTGCCCCTGTTTTGGGTAAAAATCACCCCTCTGATTATGCAAGTCTAGCTACGAGGATAGAAGGGGCATCTTACCAATCTGTTTTGACTATCAGATATGATAGTGAAACAAATTTGGTCAAACAAGTTATAGACAAGGAGTGGAAAAAATTTGCAGCCTTATCAGATTTAAATTGTATATTTGACAAGCCACTGAAATGTGTGTACAAAAAAGGAAGAAATATCAAAAATTTTTGGAAGGAGGTTCCCATTATAACAATTTAGGAACTCTCATTAGTAACAAAAAAGGTACACACAAATGTGGAAATTGTACCCAATGTAAGTACATATGGACTGGGGACATGTTATATTTAAAATGTAGACACAAGTATATAACTACTAGAGGGTATGCAAATTGTAATGCCATAGGTGTGGTATATATTGTTTTGTGTGGGGCATGTGACTCCTTCTATGTGGATAAGACAGAAAGGAGGTTAAAACAAAGAATGTATGAATACCTTTATGATTTAAGGAAGAAAAATTATAATAACGCCCTGTACAAACATCTTCAGGCATGTCCAAAAGCAGAGTATCAATTTTTCGTGATAGAGGTGGTCCCTATAGACCCCAGGGGTAGGCCATGGGGGACCAGACTCGAATACAGGGAACTATATTGGCAATAAGTCCTGGATGCTTGCAAAAATTCAGGACTTAATGATATGGTGTCTTTAAAACTTGCACTCAAGCTCAGGTCTGCAAAATTGTGATATTTTTACATTTTTTAGGTATATTCATGTTATTTTATCCAAGGGAATTCTTGATTTTATATACATTTTCATGTGTTTTATTATTTGTCCACCGGATGGTGCTACACTAGTAAGACTGTCACATGCAGTTTAGAATCCACTCTTTCTGTATCTTGGTAACTAACTGAATCACTGATTTCATTGGTCTATTCAAACAGGAAAAGTTATTTAACTAGGTAACTATAATGTTTTTGCCCATCTGATGAAGTTCTATGAGACGAAAACGTAAGGGGAAGTGTTTTAATCAGCGTTTATGTTATTTGTGGATGCGTGTTCCTTTTGCTGTGTACATAAAATTACTTGTGTGTTGGAACTGCTGGTCTCCAGTGCCTAAATTTGGATTATTTGTTCCAAGTCGGACTTTCCCGGTAAACAAATGTTACATAAAATAGAAATGTTAAATAAATAAATAAAAATATTTTGGGTCTATCCTGTAAAGAGGCCACAGTGATTAAGAAAACAGTCAACAAATAAAAATATAATAAAAATAAAATAGGGCCCACCAGTCTTGTGCCTCTTGGTCTGTGTTTACATGTTTGTTTGTTCAGGCAAGCCCAGTACATAAATACTGTGCATGTAGTTCTGGGCACAGTCAGAAAATAGTCTTGTTGGATCAGTGATCTACCCTTGTTAAGAAGTTCAAATAAAGTAAAATAAAAAAAAAAAATGAATAAATTCAATCTTCATACTCTTGCAGCAAAGAGTCAACCATATAACAGGAGCTTCTAGTCCTACTACCCGGAATCAAATTTTTATTCTTATATTCACAGGTAAGCATTTTTTGACCTCCACAGTTTTAAAATATGACCCAAACTAGTAAGATATTTATACATCAACAGTTTACGTTTCTTCTCTTTCAGATTCATTTATTTGAACTTTAGTCTAGATACCGCTAAAAACTCTGCGCCAGTGTCTTGTTTAAATACAGCTTTGGTTATTCATTGTCCTTTTCCACTTCCCACGATATTTTTATGTCACTATCTTATTACATCTGCAGGTTTTCAGCCCCTGTGCTCACAAACTAATTTTTTATTACTTTATTCTCTGATATGCACTCACTTCATTTGGAAGTTCATTTATACATATTACCTTCCCATAGCTTCTACAACCTATATGCCTTATGCATGTATTTTTAATGTTATATACATGTATTCTTAATGTTATATTTCTCATGCTTTTCATGTTTTCTGTGACTCTCAGAGCTCATGTTATTCTATTTTATTTAATCTTGCAATTTTCTATATCACAGGTAAATCGGTCATCATTAACTTTATTCATTTGAATGTCAGCCTATTGCAATAATGTCATTGTGAAGTCAAGGGTAATGCCAGGCTAAACAAAATGCCTATGAAATCTGTTGACTGTGGAGTTGGTGGGGGAAAGTGCAGTTGTGTAAGTAAACTTAATAGAACAGTAGATGTTTGAATGGTTACTGCTGTAGTAATCTTAGCCATATGGGTTGTATCCTTCTTTTTCTTCTTCGTCCTTCGGCTTTTCCCGGTTAGGGGTCGCCACAGCGGATCACCTGTCCGCTCATGATTGGCAGTGGAGTTTTACATTGTCGAGTTACCAGCCCGGCGCCCAACCTTCCACAGAAGGCACACACATGCACGCACTCATGCCTATGGCCAATTTAGAGTGTCCAATCCACCTACAGCATGTCTTTGGGATATGGGAGGAAACAGGAGCACCTGGAGGAAACCCATGCGACCACAGTATCCTACCAAGGATATAACAGGTGGCCAGCTTTCATAGCTTCAGGGTGCTTACCATGCTCCCATACTGTCAGTCAGCTTGAGCCGAACTGACCTGACTACAAGATAACTTTGGGAAGGCTAAGACCTCAAAGGACAAAGCTAGGAGCAACAAAAAAAAATCCATACAATGGCATAAAAACACATAAAAAAAACAATGGGGATGGGGGGATGGACACCGTAGCAGTGATCAATCGATCATCTACTATAATAGCAGGATTACTTACACAACTGTGCTATGTTCATCATATTGATCACTTGTGCAGTAACAACTTAGCTATATGGGTAAATTACCTTAGCTAACTAAATTTGGAAGGAGAAAAGTTCAGAAGCCCCAGGAAAATGGTCCTAGCAAAGCCTGACTGGTACCTAGACAAGGAATCAATCTTCTAGAATAATTCCATAATCCAACCTTTTCCAAAAAGCCACTGATAGAGTGGGCCTTGACCCTGCCTGGAATAGTTTTGCTATGGTGAGTACAGCAAAAGGTAATAGCTTTAGACAACCATTTTTCAAAATAGTCTGTTTTGACGCCATGGGTCCATTCTTCTTGCCTTCACAAGAAATAAACAACTGATCAGGAGATCTGAAAGATTTAGTTCTATCAAGATAGTACCTGAGTTGTCTGTGGACATCCAAGATAAGGAGTACCCTTTCTCTTGGGTTCAGAAAAGGAAATGGGAGATGGATAGCTTGGCTTAAAGTAAATTTGGATACTACTTTAGGCATAAAAGAAGGATTCATTCTCAAAGAAACTTTATCCCTATGGAAAATGAGATAGAGCTGACTCACCATAAGAACTTGTAACTCAGATACACTTCTTGCAGAGGTCCAAGAAATCAGTAAAACTGTTTTCCATGTTAAGAATCTCAAGTCACCCAGGTTAGCTGGTTCAAACTGAGCAAGTGTTAGCTTCTCTAACAAAAAATTAACATCCCAAAAAGAGGCCACCAGTTTTCTTGTAGGCCTCTTACGCAAAAACCCTTTCAAAAACATTTTGACATGACATTGCATTAAAAGAGGAGGATCCATGGGTAAACATGCCGCATTGGTCAATGAGTGAACTTTAATAGAGGAATAAAACAGGCCATAGGATAGTAACTCACACAAATATTCTAAAACCAGAGATCAACTAACCCCGAATGAGTGCTGGTTATGTTGTTGACACTAACTAGAAAACCTTTTCCATTTGCTAATATATATGATTTTCTAGTAGCAGACTTTCTTGTTTCCATTAGTATCTGCTGCACGTCCTCATTAAATAGGTGCCTAAAAGGAATTGAGACGCTATCATCTAGGCAGTCAAGTGAAATTGATTGATGTCCGGGTGCATTAAACACCCCAGTTCTTTTGTGAGTAGATCCAGTCTGTTAGGAAACTTGTGGTAATACCCCTGGCCATTTAAAAAAGAAGACAGAACCATAGTTGCCTGGGTCAGAAGGCAGTCATCACAGTGATCTTGGATGACTCCTTCTGAATCTTCAGAAGTACCCTGGATATTAGTGGAAAGGGTAAATAAGCATACAGGAGAATTCCTACCAGAGTTAAAGAAACAACCGTCTTCCAGACCTTCTTGCATGGGTCCTGGAAAATAATCTTGCCTGTTGATTGTTCATAGAGGAGGCAAAGAAGTTTACCTGAGGAACTCCCCACAGATGGATCAAATCTTGGAAGACCCCAATCTAGTTTCCATTCATGAGTATCTACCCTATTCCTTCTCAGCTTGTCTTTTGCTCTGACAGAATGTAGGATGCTTATATAGCCAGCCCATGCTGTGAAGCTATATCCTAAGCTAGCATGGCTAGTCTGCAAAGGGGATATGAGCTGGTCACCTTTGCTTGTTTATGTACTACATGACTGTGGTATTGTCTGCAGCAACATAAAGAGGTCCCAGGGACCAAAGATGGTTCAAAGAGTTGAGTGCCTTAATCAGGGCAAGCATCTCCTTAATATTTATTGTGCTTGCATATGTCCTTGATGTCCCACACCTGCAGTACTTTTATCCTTTCTGAAACTGCTCCCCAAGCAAAATATGAGGTGTCTGTGATGACTGACTGCTTTGGGACAGGGAGGGAGAAAAGGAGACCTGGATTTAAGGATATCTGTTATCTCTAACAAATTATTTCTCTTCCGACAAACCCCAGCACTGGGATTTGAAACAACAAAGGGTGCTGGTGCTAAGATCAAAGACATTTCAGATACCACTGTATCTTTCTCATGTGGAGTCTTGCCAGGGGTATCATGAGAATCATAGATGTCATGAGACTTAGTCTTGAAGGATTCCTTCACAGTGACTGAAGTCTGAGTGGAAAAGCTGAGAAATACATCTAGATACAGATCTATTTTTCCTGTGGAAAAAAGCTCTTTGAATTGATATGTCTAGTTAACTTCCTGACAACCCAATCAAGTGTGAAAGAGTCAAAACAGACACCTATCTAAGAGATGTCTCACCCAAGAGAGAGATTCCTGACACTTGTGACTGCAAAGATGAGCAAGTCATCTAAGTGTGGAAAAATGTGGACACCCTGTAGTCTGCAATGAACTATAACTGGAGCCAGACACTTTGTGAATACTCTTGGTGCACTGGATAGTCCAAAGGGTAAAGCAGAGGACTGATAATGTTATTCAAACACACACAAAACCTTAAGAGATATCTCAAGTCTAGATGAAAAGCGATGTGGTGATAAGCATCTTTTATGTCTAGTGTTACCACGAAGCTTCAAATATGAAGAGAACGAAAAGTTAACAGGTTGTGAAGCAACATCATTTTGAATTTGGGCACAATCACAAACAGATTTAAGCAAAGAATATCCCAAATTGGTCTCCAAACATTTTCCTTCTTTCACATTAGAAATATTATTGAATTAAGCAAAACCTCCTCATCTGGGAAGGTGGAACTGGCTCCATCACTCCTTAGAGCAGCATATGATAAAGAACGGGTGGAAACAAAACAGTCTGATCTGGAGGATGAGAAATGAAACCTGTAAAGGAGGAATTTTCTCCCACTGCCTTCTGTAACCTTGATTAATGATTTTTAGAACCCACTTGTCTGAAAATATCTGTAACAAAAAGGAAAATGGAGATCCAGACTTTCTGTAAGAAAAAAGCACCCTAGGTGGGAGATGGCCACTAGTCATTCAGACTTGTTGGACTGTCCTTGGTTTTGGGAGTTTTGAGACTTTATTTTTGAAACCCTACCTTTCCATTTCTTCTTAAATGTCGGTTTAACTGTATTTTGTCAAGATTGTTTATTCTGCTTTTTGCAAAATTGGATGAGGAGACAGAAAATCCCTTGGAAAATTTGGAAAATGAGGCCTGACAAATCTTAGAGATTCCCTTCATCAGCTTGCCCCTTTCATCACATTTTGAGCACCTCTCAAGCAGTGGGGCCAAACACTAAATCTCTATCCAGGGTAAATTTAAAATCTTATTTTTAACATCATCTTGGAAGTTCTGAGCCTGCAGCCAAGCAAACCTCCTCAAAACAGTACCAGTAGCCACATTCCTTGAAGAGGTATTAAGAGAATGCATACACTGTAAATGACTAGTAACCCGTGCAATAACAGAAACTCAAAATATTCAATGCAGATTTTTCCTGACTAGAAGAAACTGTAGATAAAATATTCCTTATGCTGTCACAATTACTCAGAATAAACTTTAATGTATGAGCCTGGAAGCTCAAAATTCTGAAAATCAAAGCTGCAGAAGTAGACACTTTTTCCCCCCATACCTATCAATAATTGTTCCATCCTTATGAACACTAGGACTAGAACTGACTAGATACATAGCAACAGTGGGATCAACGTCAGCTGTAGCTGTAGGGTCAGGTTTGGAAATATTGTATAAAAATTTAAAAGACTGAAGAACTTTATACCTTCTATCTGTCTTTTCACGGACAGATGGCTGTCAGGAAAATTGCAGGCAGTAATACACACATCTTCTAAAGCAGATAGAATTTGGAACAACTTATGGTATTTTCTGAGGGTCTGAAAACACTGGCATATTCTAGCAACAGTCTCAGAAAAAGATAATGCCCCACAGTTAGAATCAAAAACTGAGCTCCCTCTGAGTCAGAATCAGAAATCTGAAGAAGAAAACCTGTATCCATCCCTGCATCTTCCTGTTCAGATTGAGAATTTTGAATCTCTTCAGGAAAGAGGGTATCCTTTTTTACACGAGACTATTTTACAAGAAGGATCAACAGCCTGAATTAAACTCTGAGCCAGACCCAGTAAACTACTCCTATCCAAAGAAATCTGAGGAAGAGTAGAGACATCCTTAGTTTTCTGCTTCTTTTTGACAAGAAAAATGGGGCAGTAGCAGCTTCTTCAGTGACTGGTCCAGCATTCTGACACAACAGGGAAACTTCCCCTGTTCTGTCTGCAAGAACTAGCAAAAGTGGCTCAACCTTGCCCATTGAGAGGACCCCAACAGCTGAAGAGGATGTAGCTAAACATCAGTCAATAGTGGCTGTAGGTACTACACCAGAGGGATCTGAGGTACAGCAAATGGACACAGCTGAGTCACCCACCTGAGGCTGAAAAAACTGCTAGTGTGCTGTGGTAGCAAAGGCTGTTAGCTTAATTTTATTTATTTTTTTTTGTAAATGGAAGGAGGACCAGTCGTGGAACTGGCATTCTGTTCCATGGTCTAGCCAAAAATGATACCTCTTTCCCTGGAAAGACAAGCCGCAAATGCAAATAAACACTGTCAGTCTACAAAAGTTACTTTTTGACAGAAAAACACAGTAAAAGCACTTTAAAACACTATGTCAGCCAAAAGTACAATAAACACAATTTCTCCACAGAAAAAATGTTTCCAGTTACTTTAAACCACTTTTAAAACGACAGGAAAAATGACAGCTCCATTTAAAAGTATGTTACAGTCTCGTGACAGTCCATTAAAGTACAACACTTCTAGCTTTAAAATAACTTTCTTGAAGAGGAATGTGATAAAATAGATAAAACAAATAAGAAAATGGGAGCTTTTTCCCCAAAGGGAACTTATCTACCCAACAAAGGAACAGCAGAAGCCAAGCATTGATTCTCGAAAGCCTCAGAGGAGCGTACTCTTTGCGGCATTAAAGTTCTGAAGGGCTTTGTTCCCAAACTTACATTTTAGTTAGTTCAGCTCGAGCTGACCAACAGTTTGGGCATGTGGAAGGTTCCTTGAAGCTTTGGAAGCTGGCCTGCTGTTATATCCTTAGCAGGATATAATCCATCAAGCTAAGGCTACTGCAGCAATGATCAGTACTGCTGAACATATTGATTTATGACCTAATTCCCCTAGCAACAATGATATTAGGGGCACTTGAACTGATAAAGAATTTTATGCTATATAACTGCATGATACAGCAACTAAAAAAAGTACTTGCTATGTCTGATGATGGCAGCCTGTGGATTCACCCTCTCTGTGAGAACTAGCTATTCGAGTGCCAGACTTCCTGTAGCAAGCTAATCAGGGAAATTAGATATTTGGAGTTAGTTTTTTCTGTATGCATACTATCTAAGAGACATGGAGGAGCTCTCCAATCTTATAGCCCAGGCAGGTATGACCCTAGCCCTGAGTAGCATCCTGCCATCACCCAGAATGATACCACAGTACAAGGACAAAATGATTGACTTCAACAATTGGCAAGGCTTCAGGTGTCATTCTAAGGGAATCCAGTATTGTCTTCCTGGGATGACATGCTCGACAGACCACGCTGCTTTGCCAGAGATGGCCTGCACCTGTTGCCCTTGAGATTCCGGATACTGGCAAAGGCTCTTGCCACCCCATAGTGCCTTTTTTAGGCAAGGTTCAAATGACAAATTCACCACCGTAACAGGTACAAGCAAGCAAAATCTGAGGGTAATGCTACTCAATGCTAGAAGTCTAAACCACAAAATGCACTTACTCGAGGCACTCCTTAAAATGGAGAACATTGACATCTGTGCAGTGACAGAGACCTGGTTCAAAGCTCCAGAGAGCACCCCTGAATTACCAGGCTATAATTCATACCATACCTTTCAGTCACCAAACCTGGACCGAAACACAATGGTGGAGGCGTGTCCATATTCATTAAGAATATCCACACCTCCAAGCTAGTTGCTCAGCATAATGCATCCGAGATTATCGAAGTTCAACTAACTCTGGGCAAAACCGCAATCCAGATTGTAGCTTTCTACAGACCCCCCACCATGCCCCAGGATTCCCACTCCTCTTTTCTTGATACACTGGAAAATATTAAGGTACAACCCAACACCCTAATAATGGGTGATTTCAACTACCCCACCATTAACTGGGAAAACTACTAGTGTACCAATTCTTTTGCTCAACGTTTTCTGGAAATCATCAATTCCAACGCCTTGTATCAACTTATCCACACCCCCACCAGGGGCAGCAATATCCTAGACCTCGTCATCACCAACATGGGCGACCAGTGTTCCACACCAGAGGTCAGCTCCTCGTTGGTCAGATTCGACCACAAGCTAATCACCCTAGACATCCACATCCCGCTCCCACCCCCCATTAGGAAAACAACCGTAAAACATTTCTCCAAAGCCAACTTCATGCTTCTTAAGACAGAAGTGGCAAACTTCACGACACACATGCAGACGGACAACAGAGGTATGACTGCTGAATCTTACACACATGCATTTTATAAGCACCTACACGAGTGCATGGAACGTGCTATCAGCTAACAGAACCAAGATGCTATACTCCAAAAAAAGGAAGCCAATCTGGTGATCTTCTGCCATAAACAAACTCTACAACAGAAGAAAGAAACTGTTGCAAAAAAAGAGTAAAATCCCACAATTGGAGGAACTCTCTGGTCAGCCTCAGTAAGAAGCTGAGATCCCTCATAAAATCCACCAAAGCTCGTTATGAAAACAAAATCACCACTGATTCTAAAGACAACCACAAATCATTCTATAGCTATGTCAAGAATCTCAATGGCAACACTCATATCTGCTCTGAGTTACATCACAATGACAATAAATATACAGAACTAACTGATATTGCCGACATCCTGGCAGATAGGTTCAGTGCTAACTTTACCCCTCTCTCACCCCCTAAAGAGCCCATCTTTACCAGAAGAATGCAAAGCTCCTGTAATCATGGCTGCACAAGTAAAAACCTCACTCTCCAAAGCCAAGGACACAGTACCCATGGGACCTGACAACATCTCAGGCTGCCTTCTACATGAACTACAGAATGAACTGGCACCCCACCTAAGTACCATGTTCAATCATAGCCTCACCTCAGGCTTTGTGCCCATTGAATGGCGCACCACGACGGTTATCAAACTCCACAAAGGGGGGGGGGGGCCACAACAGACCCTGGGAACTACCGCCCCATTAGGCTGACGAGCCTGGTCTGCAAGGCCATGGAATGTATCATAATGGAACTCATAAACAAAGACATTGGAAATCTCCAAACTCTGGACCCCACACAGTTCGGGTTTGTAAAAGGCAGATCATGTCTCCTAAACCTGATAGACTTCTTTGAAGCAGTCACTAAAGCCATAGATGAGGGTAAGGTGGTTCACACAGCCTATCTAGATCTCGCCAAGGCATTCAACACCATCCCCCACTCTGGAATTATAGATAAACTCACTAAACTAGGTATAAATCCCTATGTCACAAGATGGGTTGCCAACTGGCTTACTGATAGAACCCACACTGTGAAGGTAGCAGACTCCAAATTAGACTTCAGACCAGTGACAAGCGGAGTACCCAGGGATCCGTCCTGGGTCCTCTCCTGTTTGGTATCTACTTCTCTGAAGTATAGGCCAACACAGAAGGTCTTTGGCTAACTAAATTCGCAGATGACTGCAAACTAGGAGCCATAATCGAAACTCCTAATGATGTGTACATCCTACAAAAGGGCTTCACTGAGACAGATGCCTAGTGTCAAAGCCATGGTCTCAAGCTCAATGCCAAAAACTGCATTGTCATCCCCTTTGGTAAAAACTCTGCACCCATGAACTACTACATAGGTAGTAGTCTATTTATCACCGAAAGTGTGATAAGAGACCTTGGGACACAGGTGGACAGTAGTCTCCCCTTTGATAATCACATCGCCACAGTGGTCAGGAAATCCATCTACATGCACACTTCATCACAAAAGATTTCTCATCCAGAAAAAAAGAGATAATTTTCCCCACTACTCATCACTCATTAGACCCATTATAGAGTACAACGCCCCTTTTGGTATGTACCTCACAAGACATCTGCAACAACTGGAAAGGCTGCAAAAATACTGCACAAAGAGGATTACTGGCCTCAAACAGATGCCTTACACAGACTGACTCAAAAAACTCCAGCTTTACTCCGTCACATATCGCCTACTCAGAGGAAATTTCTGCCTAACATACAAAGCTATGTCAAACCCAGAGCTGTTGGACATGCTCCACTTAAAGAAATCCCAATCCCTCCGAGCTACACGCTCTAGGGACCTACACCTTATCACCACAATAAACAGAACATGCTGGAGGGATAGATTCCTGTCCCAGAGATTTCCCATACTCTGGAACAGATTACCTATCTATGTCAAACAGAGCTCCTCATTAGCACTCTTCAAGAAAAATCTTGATGATTGGATGGGTAATAGGAAATTCACCCCGGGGATCACTTCTGTGGTTCTGCTTGACAGGGGCACAGGAAAATAATTTTCTTGGGTGGTGAAAGCCAGGGTACCTTTTTTGGCTAGGCTTGTCTAGGCCCTAGGGCCAATAGCCTAGTACCTACCTATGAACCTATGCTTATTATTTTTTCTTTTCATTTCCCTATTGCCAACTTATGCACACTTTACTCTGTATTTGCTCTATTTTCTATATTATTTAAGTAAAACTGTGTACTTGTTTTGAAGATCCTGATGTTGGCATGTATTTATTTGTTTATTACAAGTGTATCTGTGCAGTTTTGATTAGCCGAGAAGAGAGTAACTATTGTTTACACTATTTGGAAACAAATTATTAGGCACACACATTTCAGACAGATTCAGCTGACTACCAGTAAAAGAGAAATTAACTGATGATATAACAGCAGACAAGTAACTGGAAGCCTTCGTCTTTTTCCAGAGTGCTGCCATTTCTATCAGACCAGAAAGAAAGTAGTGGTGAACTGCAGAAGTCTACTATCCTTCCTTGGGATATGTATATGTATATGAAAATAATATTTCGGTGTGAAAGGCAGTTGCTGTGGATAAATGGTGTGTTGGAAGATACTGGCACACACAGACAGTGGTAAGGCTGTGTAAGTGAGCAGAGTGCATTTCAGTTTGTGTGTGGACTTTGGAAGCCGTTACCTACAGCAGCAGTGCATATTCCATTTACATTGTTCATTGTTGTTAGAACTGCCTTTACCAGCCTGCTGGACTTTTTTCACATTCCATTTATGCTCCTGGAGCCAGGTTGTATTTTGTGGATTAATCATTGAAACAGACTTGTGTGCACTTTGTTATAACTTCCCCCTTTGAGGTGTCACCTCATCCTTTGCCCGGAATGGCAGGGGTGCCACCCATTCTCCTCATTTAGTGACAGTGCTTACAGCAGCTAGGTTACATTTGGTGCCCACTAGGGAAGAGGCTAAAAAAGAAGATATGTCCTACCCTAACGTTCCATCTGTGTTGTCGATCTTCATCTATTTTTGACTCTTGGGGTTATGGTTCCAATCCTCGGAACCAATCCGGCCATTATATAGCTCACACCAGCCAAAAAACACTTGAGCTAAGAGTCTACCCACAATGCCCCTCTCTACATTACCTCAAATCGAGTTTGTAGACTTATAGGAAAAATAAACAGAAACATAAGTAAAGAAGAAGCCATGTCAAAACTGAGTCCGAACAAAAAGACCCAGGACAAAGGTTCGCTCCTCCAGGAATCCACAGGATGGGAAAGGAGGGTGGGACACCAAGAATAGATAAAGATCGACAACACAGACAGAATGTTATGGTAAGACATAACTTCTCTATCTGATGTTGACAATCTTCATCTATTCTTGACTCACGGGATAGAGTCCCCAGCTACTTCAGATCCTGGCTGGTCCTATGGAAGCATAGTCTGGAGGACCATAGAACCAAAGAAGGCTCTTCCCCTGGAGACCAAATCCAATTTGTAATGAGTAATAAAGGTATGTGGAGTAGCCTGTGTTGATGCTGCGCATATTTCACTTATGGAAGCCTTAGAATGAAAAACAGCTGAAGTTGCCATAGATCGCTTTCACCAGTGCAGGTAACTTGAGATTCTTTTTATTATAAATGTAAGTAATACAATCTCTTAAACATTTTGACAAGGTAACCTTAGAGTTTCCTAAAGTTGAGCCAGAAAAGGAAACAAACAATTGTTCTGACTTTCAAACAAATGGTCCAGGCAGCAGCAGGTGTCAGCCAGTAGAAAGGTTTATTTTTTAAAAAAATCACCACTGAATGGAGTGGTGAATTTTTAAAAAAATAAACCTTTCTACTGACTGACACCTGCTGCCGCCTGGACCGTTTTTTTTGATTATCAATTTTTCCTTTCAGTCCTGCATCTGTTACTATTTTTTAATTGTTCTGACTTTCTAAATTCTTTAGTTCTGTTGAGGTAGAAATGTAATTGTCTGTGAACATCAAACAAGTGTAGACAATATTCCCCTTTGTTGGAAAAACTGGGAAAGAAAACAGGTAAATCTATAGCTTGATTAACGTTGGTCTCTGATACCACTTTCGGAAGAAAGGATGGATTGGTTATGAGTGTAACTCTATCCTTATGGAAAATTAAGTAAGGGGGTTTTGAACATAAGGCCTGCAATTCAGAAACTCGTCTTGCAGAGGTTATAGCTATAAGGAGAAGCATTTTCCAAGAAAGGAACTTTAAGTCACAAGTAGCCATTGGTTCAAAGTGGGTAAGTACCAGTGACTGTAGAACAACAGTCAGGTCCCAGGGGGTAGAGTGTCTTTAAAAAGAGGCGTTAATCAAATAGTTCCCTTACATAGTCTATGTGAAATTAAGGGTAGGTCTCTGAAGGTATTATGAAAGTTAGAGATGGCAGCTAGAATTACCTTAACAGTAGAAACAGAAGCTCCTTTACCAAAAAAGATGGCCAGAAATTCTAAAACTTTTTTCCACAGGAGCTGACAAAGGATCAAGACCATTATCACAATACCAGATTGAGAATCTCTTCCACTTACTGATGCAGAGATTCCTGATGGATGATTTATGTGATGCCAGCAAAATGTTTTGTACCGGGGATGGCATATCATTATGCCTGGTAACTAACAGAATTGGAGGAGTCAAGCAGTTAGCTTGAGACTTTGAAAATTGGGATGCACCAGTCCCTGAAGGTGAGACAGAAGGTCTGGAACTGGGTCCAGAATCTATGGATGGTGAACTGGATGAGGCCATAGGAAGGGAATCCAAATTTGTCGAGGCCAGTAGGGTGCAATGAGGATAACTTTTCTTCTCAACCTGGCTGCTTTCTTGAGAAAGAGAGGGATCCAAGGGAAAGGAGGGAAGGCATAGTGGAAACCTGGGGGCCAATCGAGAAGAAGGGGGGATCAGGGCAAAATAGCTTCTGCACTTGTTGTTTTGGGGTGATTGAAAAAGGTCACAGCAAGGCTGGCCCCAGCAATAAAAGATCTTCTTCGCTATCTTGGGATTGAGAGACCACTCATGAGGCAGTAGAATGCATCTACTTAGTTTGCCCGTGATCACATTTGAAGTCCTCGGGATCTGCATTGCTATCAGAAAGCAGTTGGAGGCAATGGCCCATTGCCACACTCGGATGGCTTCTCGACACAGGGGATAGGATTTGGTTCCCCCTTGCTTGTTCATGTACCAGACTACGGACATGTTGCCTGATAGAATTGTAATTGTTCCTTGAGGGGAGGGCAGGCTGATATGCTTGCAATACTAGTAGCACCACAATTATCTCCAGGACATTGGTCTTCATCGGGGACCAAGTACCTTGGACTGTCTTTCCGAGATAATGCACCCCCCCCCCCATCTGGGAGGCATCCATGGTCACTAGGGTTTTGAATAGAGGAGAGACAAAGGGGTGGCCCAAAAGAATTTCTTCAGATTCCATCCACCAGGATAAGTCCTTTTTTGCAGTGACTAGTGATAAAAATGGGGTAGTTCACTGGCTGGATTAGAATCGACCATTCATTTGCAAGAAGCCACTGCAGTAACTTCATGTGAAATCTCGCTGGTGGGACCAGAGTGATAGCCGCTGCCATGGACCCCAACACTTGAAGCACCAGTAAGGCTGGTACTTTGTGCGTAGGAGAGAATGTACTTGAGATTTTATTTTCTGTAATCTGTGAAGGGGGGGGCTACGAATGAGAGGGTGTTCAAACAAGCTCCGATATACTCGATATCCTGAGAGGGAGTCAGTTGAGACTTTGTATGATTGACTGTGATGCCTAGATGCAGGAACAATTGCAGGGTGAATTCTGTTGTCTGGAGCTGCAGATGTCTGGTGGGAGCAGTAATGAGCCAGTCATCTAGATATGGAAACACCCAGAATCCATGCAGTCTCAAGTGAGCTGTTACTGCTGCCATACATTTGGTGAACACCCTGGGGGCTGT
Source organism: Protopterus annectens (assembly GCF_019279795.1). Taxonomy (NCBI): domain Eukaryota; kingdom Metazoa; phylum Chordata; order Ceratodontiformes; family Protopteridae; genus Protopterus; species Protopterus annectens. The sequence continues at coordinate 1,213,431,561 of NC_056744.1, forward strand.
GGTAAGACCAAAGGGCAGCACCCTGAACTGATAGTAACTGGCTCCTAGCCAAAAGTGGAGAAACCTTCTTGAGCGTTTGTCCATTTTTATGTGATAATACACGTCTTGAAGGTCTATTGAGCGCATCCAATTGTTTTCCTCTAGGGAAGTACTGACTATACTGGGACCATCGAGAATTTGGACTGTTGAACAAATTTGTTTAGAATGCTGAGATCCAGAATTGATCTCCAGTCCCCTGTCTTTTTTGGCACTAAAAAGAACATTGAGTAAAATCCAGATCCCATCTGGTCTAGTGGGACTTCTTAGATGACTCTTCTTTTCTAGCAGCTTTTATATTTCTAAGGCTGCTTGGTCCCTCTGATTGGGTGGAACATTGGGAGTCTTGTTCGAGTTCTTGGATAAAGAGTGAGGGGGATAAGGAAATCTCTAGAAATAATTCTCAGGACCCAGGCATCTGTGGTTATTTGTCGCCAGGCTGTTGGGTGCAAAGAAAATCTTCCCCCAGCTGCCTCTAGAAGTAATAAATCGGGCCCCCTTTCAGAAGTGCTGATAGGAGTGTTCAGAGAAGGAATCTCTGGAACCCTGGTTATGCGGGCCACCTCTGCCTTAGGAGAGTGTCTTACATTAGAGCTCAACCCTCTGCCCTGAGGGGAGTCTGCACCACTTGTGTCCTGTAAAGGCCTCTGGGACTTCTTGAACCACATTTTCCTGCTCTTCTGATTCCTGGAATAGGCTCGTTGAGGAGCAGAAAAACATATGCCCACTGCAGACAGGGTCTTTCCATCTTTCTCACACCTGGCTAGAGTTTCTCTAACTTTGGGGCTGAACAACAAGGATCCTTCAAAAGGAGCATTGACGAAGGAAGACTTGAATGACTCTGCAAACTCACATAGGTGCATCCAAGCGTGTCGTTGAATTGCAACACCTGAACTGGCTGACCTGGTTGCCCCTTCAGCTGCATGTGCAATGAGCCTCATGGACGAATTAGAGATAGACTCTAGGGTGGCTAATTAAGAGGCTACCTTTTCCTGAACCCCCTCAGCTATAGCTCCTACTAGGGTATCCGATAGCTCTTTGATCAGATCCCTCTGGAACCTAGTGAAATGTGCCATGAAGTTCAACGACCTAATGCTAAAGGTCGATGATGCATAAACCCACTTTACAAATCCATCCATCACTCTTGACTCTCTGTTCAGGGATTAAACAGTGGAACTTTCCTCAGCTAGTTCTTTTTTAGTGGCAGCTGCCACCACCATGGCATCCACTGCTAATCGTTTCACCCCGTACTAGTAGTTCTCGGCAGCGGAGAGTATTTTATCTGGTCTCCGGGGAATCAGTTCTATCAAATCAGGGGCCTTTCAGGCCCACTGAGCAATCAACTTAATGAGATCATCAGTGGGAGGAGTCACCCAGGAAGAAGATGGGTGAGCTCCAAGGCTTTCAAGTACACATACTCCTCAGAGGAAGGGTCTTTGGACTTCCAGTTACCCCTCTGTTTGAGGATCTCTAGAATGTCTCCAAAGGAGACATCTTCAGGGGCTGACCCAGGGGAACTCTCCCCCTCATCGAGATCTGTATCCTCAGTGATGGACTCTTCAGGGGAGTCCAGGTGTTTTCTCTTACACAGCTTCTTCCGAGGGGGCTCTTCAGTGGGAATATTTGAAAAGGACTCAGAAGAGGGGTGATCTTTGGTCTGTTTCTCTTTTATCCTTGGATCTCGGTGTCTGGGTACGGAGGTTGGGGGAAGCTCCGGGTAAGCAGGGGTCAAGAGGTGAGACTCCAGCAACACAGGAGTCACCTGGGCACTAGCGGTGGCCAAAGCCCTCTCCATAGCCTGAAAGGCAAGCCCCCCTGAGGTGGGATGGGAGCCCAGAATGGAGACAGACAAACATGGAACTGGGGTCACACCCCACCACGAGAGACCCATCTCCAAGGCCGGAGCTGAGGGAAGACCCACAGCTGCTGTAATTCAAAGTGGTAAGAACGACTCCAAATAAAAAAACAGGAGTCAACTCAAACCTCCTGGACCTGACAGTGGAGGCAAGATTCTGGGGACCCGTCAGTTACAAAGGCATCAAGGGAGTCAGAGCCATGCCCGGAACCGAAGGTAAGGATGTTATCGGTGACGGGGCCACTGAAATCTGTATGGTTGGAGTCGACAGCTCTAAAACCTCTGAGGAGGTCAGCGGAGGAATACATGTCAGAGTGCTGGGGGAAAACTCCCCTGCTCCAGGAGGGAGAGGGGGCTGAGAAGATGGAGTAAGACCACTGGCTGTCAGAAGCTGATCTACTAACGTCGCTATATCAACATCAGAAAGACTCCTGGTAGACCAAATGGAGAATTCATAGGGAGATTCTGGCCTCTCTATAAATGGGCTAGGGAGTTGACCCAGAAATGGGTCAATAGATGGGGAATATCTCGTCCTGGGTGTGTAAAAAGTTTCAGTCTTTGGCACTGAAGTAGAAGGGAGAAGCTGTGGAGCAGCAGGAGATGTCAGCACTAACATGGAAACTACAGATGTCGATGCCAATGCCGGAGTAGTAACCAATGCCAGTGCTGTGGCTGGTGTCCACGGCACTGAAGTAGTGGCTGGTGCTGAGGACTCAGTCTGTTCTGAGAGTTTCAGAACACATTTGATTTTGTTCCGAACAGGAACCAACAGATGGATACTTATGTTTTTTTAGATATCAGTGCCGATGGAGATGTTGCCATCGAATGACTAGATTTTGAACCAGAGGCCTTTGGAGACTGGTTGGCCTTGGACAAAGCTTCTTCAAAGGAGGCTTTAAGGAGCCCTTTAAGTATACGTTTATTTCTATGCTCTACCAGGGCCCTGGCAGATAGAGCATTCTAGATCTAAATGAAGAGCACCCAAGCAATACACGCATTTGTCATGCCTGTGAGAGTTGTGCATTTTTCTGCCGCACTCCTGGCACTGCTTAAAACCAGTATTCGACTTTGACTTTTCTGCCTTGGTAGAAAAAAGGAAGGCAGAAACTCAGTCAAAAGATACAGCACACGCTCATGAAGAAGGGAAAAGGAAAAATCTTACCAACAATGGTAGGAAAGATTACCAAACGTTAGAAGAAAGGGGGAAAAGGGAGCTACCAACAATGGTAGACAAGAAATACCAACAGGTATAAGTTAACATGGAATAAAACACTCGCACAAGAAAGGATGGGTAGAAAAAGACTAAGAAATACTATGAGGGTTTAAACTAAGACAGGAAGTTAAAGAAAAACTGAATAATTGTAATAATATACTTTGCTGCAAGTGAAGAGTTAGCTGACGCATCTTTCTATAACAGCAGCATATGAGATCTGAGGTAACGTAGATATGGGAATTGTGGGTAGACTCTTCGCTTGAGAGTTTTTTTGGCTGGAGCGAGCTAGATAATTGCTGGATTGGTTCTGAGGCTTGGAACTGTCCACCCAAGAGTCAAGAAGAGATGAAGATTGAGAAGAGATGAAGATTGACAACAACAGATCTGAGGTTAATCAGAAAATGGTTCTGTTAGCAAATCTGTGCATGTTAATAATTATTGCCACAAGATAAAATATACAGAGGCCTGCTTGTGCACAACAGTTATTTTACTTTCTAGTCAACTTAATTGTGAATAGGTAGAAAATTAGCTCTTCTACTAAGTCATAATGTCAGCTGAGCTGGGAAAGGAGTGTAAAGCCAATGTAGCAGGTGAATATGGCCATAGAGGAAAGGATGGCAGCTTTGTACACAGTGCAGCAAGGAGAGAATTTACAAGAGACCAAATAAGGACAGTCAGTTCCATACCAGGAGGACTTTACAACCCAGCTGGAATTGCAGAGACTGGCACTGGAAGGGAAATGAATGGAACTAAAGTTAGCTGAAGGAATGCAGCAACTAGAAGTAGAGGAGAAAGCAAAACAATGCCAACATGGAAAGGAGATGATCTTCCTACATCAGAAGAATGTGAGTCCTATGGACGGAGAAAATCCTACTCAAGAATTCCAGGTCAGTGGAAGACTTTCCTCAATACAAGGAGGGTGATAATTTAGATTCTTATTAAGGGCCTTTGAGAGTGTGTGTATTCAGCACTAAGATGACCAAGGGAAGTGGATGAGGTTTTTAACTCCTTTGCTCATGAGCAAAATTAATGCATGTAGTTTCTAAACCCAGTATTATTGTTGACTACATAAATTATATCAAAGTTAAAGAATGTTTGCTTATCAGCTAACTCCAGAACTGCATATAAAAAAAGTTTAGAGACTACAGAAGACAGGCAGATGAGTGGAAGACTGAGTATATTGCAGAAATCAGAACTTGTTTTCACAGATGGTCAAGTAAATGTAAGGTTAACATATTTGAAACGCTTGCAGATCTTTTGGTGAGGGAGCAAAGGGTGGCAAGCGATGTTACTTATTTCTGCACAACACAACAAGATGCAGACAGCTGTAGAGGGCTCTTTTACCATTGTAAAAAAGGTGAGTGATGTCAACTACATGGCAGAGCTTCCAGGCAGGAGGCCAATGCACAAACTCTACCATGTTAACATGATAAAGCCCTATCATAATAGAGAGGCCCTGGTACTTAGTTCCTGAGATGGGTTGCAGGAGGAGTCTGATGGGGATCTGGAGGTAGACCTTGGTGATGCTTGGTCTGCAACCTCATGAGATGAACGAGGTGGTCAGCCCCCCCCCCCAAAAAAAAAAAAAAACTAACTCCTTGCATGTTCAGGAAATCTTAGCAATATTTCAAGAAGTAGGGAATATGTTTGCTGGTAGGGTGTGGTGTACCCACCTGGTAAAGCACCATGTAGACACAGGACCCTAGGGGCCAGTTAAAAAAATCTCCCTACAGAATGTCTGAAAAGGTTAGATGAATTCTGAAAAAGGAACTAAGAACTTACTGAAACTGCGGTAATCCAGGAGTTCAACAGTCCCTGAAACTCACAAGTGCTGCTGGTGCCAAAGAAGGCAGCACCAGGTTCTGTGTAGTTTGCAAACAACTGAACAGTAACACAAAGTCTGATACTTAGCCCATGCCCAGGACAGATGAAGTTCTAGAGCAGCTGGTTGGAGCTAAGTGTCTAACTAATGATGACTTAGTCAAGGGTTAATTACAGGCATCCCTGACACATGCAGTGAAGTGCAGGTCAGTGTTTGTCACCCCATTTGTGTTGTATGAGTTTACAAAATTACATTTTGATATAAAGAATCTCCAAGAAACCTTTCAGAGGCTGGCAGAGTGCATCTTAGCAGAAGCAGGAGACTATGACCTTCTTTATCTGAATGATATTACCATCTACAGCCTGTTCTGGGCAGAACATGAGCAGCGGATCAGGGAAGTGTTGGGCAGATTGTGAATAGCAAGGATGACTACAAAAGCTAACACCTGGCAGGTGGGTATGGCAGAGGTATCTTAACTCGGTCATATAGGCCAGAACCCCTCAAATTTTGCATTAGTTGTTCCTGTTTTAACTCTATGCCCCCTCAACACCCTTCTGAACATGTAAAAAGGGCCTGTAAACATTGCTATGAACTCTTTTGCTATCTCTGCAGCAAGCTTGGTGGATATTGGCATCCTAAGGCAATGCAGCAATTGTCTCATGTTTACTGACAGCCAACTAATTCTTAAACAAACCGATAAGGTATTTGAAAGATATATTTACACAATGTCACCACAGGCAAAGCTGTCACATACAAGCACTCATAATACCAATCAGGATGTCAGTAATGCACACATTACACCCATCACATGCAATAAGGATTAGAGCTAAGGCTCTTAAATATAATCTTTCAAAACCCCAAAGAACTCCAGTATATTCCACCCACAACAAATATCCTTAGCAGTCCCAAAATTACTCCAACAAAACAACATCCACTACAACACATGCAGCCACATCTCATGGAGCCTTAACTTCTAAACCCATAAGGCAAGCCACCATACATTGTGAGACACACAGATGCCCACTCACCTGACTGAGTAAGGAAAAAGTCACAGTCAGTTGCCTACCACAGGTTGAGATCTGTCAGATTACAAATACACCAGGTCTTTGGTTCTCCAGTACCAGTATGACTCAGTTCATGTGGAAGTAAATATCATACCTCCCTGGACTATAACAGGAGGCACATGATGGAGCTCTTGCATTATGTGTCCCAGGCTGGTATAAGCCTAGCACAGAGCAGCTTTCTACCTTCACAAAAAATAATGCCACAACATGTAGAGAAGACGATTAGCTTTAATAATTGGTTCTGGTGTCATTCCAAGGGGGTAGAGTATTTGTTAGCATGAAAGGATATGGTCAGCAGACCATATTGGTTTGTCAGGGATGGTCTGCACCTCTCCTCTCTAGGCTTTCGAATATTGGCTAAAACATTGTCCTCCCCCCAGTGTGTCTTTTTTAGGCAATGCCAAACTGACAAACCTTCTGACACAGCAAAACCAACCTTAGAAAATCTAAAGGTTTTACTGCTCAATACCAGGAGTCTAAATATGAAACTCCACTTCCTCCAAGCTCTTCTCACTATGGAGAATGCAGATATTTATGCAGTCACTGAGACATGGTTTAAAGCTACAGAGAGCACCCCAGTAGTACATGTGTGCCTTCCACACATTTAGACCAACTACTGCACAGTCTGTGACTAAAGGTGGAGGAGTCTTGATTTACAACAAAAACAGATAAACCATAAGGCTGGTTAAACAGGATAACGCACTTGAGCTTCTCCATGTCCAAATTACCATAGGCAAAGTCTTGTTCTATATCTTTGTAAATTATAGATCCCCCTCTATGACCCAGGAAACCCATAAAAAGAAGTTATGTACTCACCATAATGTTCCATCCGAGCAGTTCTACTTCATTTGTCTTCAACCTGTGGGATACGGATCCATATCAGATCGGAGCCGGCAACTTTACTAGCATCTGCTCCAAGCTCCAAACTCCTCCCCTTACCTATAATACACCTCCACTACCTTCTAACCCTCAGATTGAGTTTGCTGAACCTTATACTAATAACCCAACCTGAAAAAATTACTTGTGACCTATAACTGCAGCCCGTAGGCTGTTCATATGCCAAGGTCCAGGGGAAGGAGGAAGGGACAGTTGAAGACAAATGAAGTAGAACTACTCAGAGTTATGATGAGTACATAACTTCTTTATCTGAAGTAGTTTACTTCATTTGGTCTTCAACCTGTGGGACAGAGTCCCCAGCTACTAAACTCCTGGGAGGCCCTCATGGAAGGATATTCCAGAGCACCGCAGAACCAAAGGATGCTTTCCTTCTAGAAGTCAAATCCAGTTTGTAATGAGAAATAAACATATGAGATGAGGACCAAGCAGCTGCAGAACAAATATCATCCAAAGACACTCTATGAGCCTAGTGGAATGAGCTTTCACCTGACCTGGAAGAGACATGCCTCTGTCCTTATAGACCTGAAGGATGCATGAAGAAATCCATCTAGCAACAGTGACCTTGGAGATAAGCTTCCACAAAAAGGGTTTATAGAAGGATACAAACAATTGATCAGATTTACAGAAATGTTTTGTCCTGTGTAAACAGAATCGTAACTGTCTATGAATATCCAACAGGTGGAGTTTGTATTCCATCTTGTTAGAAAACTTAGGAAAAAACACAGGCAAACTGATGGTCTGATTGATACTGACTGATGATGCCACCTTAGGAAGAAAGGATGGATTGGTTCGAAGGGAAACCCTATCATTGTGAAAAATTGTGTAAGGAACTTTGATCGACAAGGCCTGTAATTCTGAAACCCTTTAGGCAGAGGTAATAGCCACCAGAAAAGCGGTTTTCCAAGATAAATATTTCAGATCTGCTGTTGCAGCAGGCTCGAAAGGTGGAGCGACCAAAGCTTGAAGAATTATAGTAAGGTCCCATGGGAGAACAGGATCTTTGACTGGTGGGCGTAACAAAAAGGTGCCTTTAATAAAAGCTTTACACAGTCTGGAGGAGGCTAAAGAGGCAGAATTCTCGCCCACATGAAAATGAGAGATGGCAGCCAAGTGAATCTTGACAATAGAAGAACTAGCTCTGTGTTGAAAACTATCAGCCAGAAAATCAAGAATGGCAGAAATAGGTGCCGTGAAGGGGTCTAAACTCCTTTGAGAGGCCCAAAAGGAAAAATGTTTCCACTTGCTGCGATAAACCTTCCTGGTCGAAGACTTATGAGCAGCCATCAAAATAGATCTAACTGAGGAGGATAGTCTGGGAGTCTAGCAACCACAGGAACTGAGGCAGCCAAGCTGTGAGCTTCAAACTGTCCAGATTCGGATGAGGCACCCCCGAAGGGTGTGAAATCAGATCCTGAATGGGATCCAGGATCCAAGGTGGAGCCAGAATGTGAGACCAAAGGAAGAAAAAACATACCTGGCGAGGCCAAAACAGGGCAGTGAGGATCACTTTGCTTCCCAGTCGATGAGCTTTCTGTAGAAACCTCGGAATAAGAGGTACTGGCGGGTAAGCATACAGAAGACCGGGAGGCCAAGTATGAACTAGAGCATCTCTGGGGACTTCCCCAGCAGGGGGTTCAGAGTGAAAAACTCACTGCACTTCGCATTGGAAGGAGATGCAAAGAGATCGCAGCAAGGTTGACCCCACTAGCGGAAGATCTGTTCCGCTACTGAAAGATTCAGAAGCCACTCAAAAGTCATCAGAATAGTCCGACTTAGCCTGTCTGCTATGATGTTGGACCATCCCGAAATGTGCATTGCGATGAGGAAGCGACCAGTGGAGATCGCCCATTCCCACACTTTCATAGCCTAGCAAAATGAGGATCACTTTGTTTCCCAGTCGATGAACTTTCTGTAGAAACCTCGGAATACGAGGTACTGGTGGGTAAGCATACAGAAGACCGGGAGGCCTAGTATGAACTAGAGCATCTCTGGGGGACTCCCCTGGCAGGGGATTCAGAGTGAAAAACTTGCTGCACTTCGCATTGGAAGAAGATGCAAAGAGATCGCAGCAAGGTTGACCCCACTCGTGGAAGATCTGTTCCGCTACTGAAAGATTCAGAGACCACTCGTAAGGCATCAGAATAGTCTGACTTAGCCTGTCCTCTAGGATACTGGACTATCCCGAAATGTGCGTTGCGATGAGGAAGCGACCAGTGGAGATTGCCAATTCCCACACTCTAATGGCCTTGCAACAAAGGGGGTAAGATCTGGTCCCTCCCTGTTTGTTGATATACCAGACCACTGACATGTTGTCTGACTGAATTGCAATCGTTCCCAGAGGAAGAAAGGCATGAAAGGTCTGCAACGCTAGAAGGACTGCCCTCATCTCTAGGACATTTATGTGCAAACTGGTCTCCACAGGGGACCACAGGCCTTGGACTGTCCTGCCCAAACAATGCCCCCCCCCACCCTAATTGGAAGGCGTCCGTGGTTACTGTGGCTTGGGTCGGGGCTGGAACAAAGGGTTGTCCCTCCAAAATGTCCAGAGAACACATCCACCATATGAGGGACGACCGACAGACTCGACTGAGTTGAACTGGATATGTCAATGGCAGTTCCAACAGGGACCACTGTACAGCTAGAGTCCACTGTAGAATTCTCATGTGTAACCGGGCACACGGGAGAAGAGTTATGGTCACTGCCATTAAGCCTAAGGCCCCCAAAACCTATTCTGCTGTTGTGAGATGAGAGTGTTAGATCAGGGAGACACGCATCCTTAGGTTTTGTACTCTCTCCGAGGTCAGGAAGATTTTGCACTGTAGAGTATCTATCCTGGCACCAATGTAGTCCATCACCTGTACAGGATTTAGGAGTGATTTGGATGCATTGATTGTGATCCCCAAATGCAGGGCAAGAATCAGGAAATAATTCCTGGTTTGGGAGAGTAGACGCCTGGTAGGAGCAGTGAGGAGCCAGTTGTCTAGGTACGGATAGACCTTAATCCCCTGAAGCCTCAGGTGAGCCGTTACTACCGCCATCACTTTGGTAAACACCCTGGCGGCTGTGCTGAGACCAAAGGGTAGGGCTCGAAATTGGTAATGATTGACTCCTAGCCAGAAGCGGAGGAACCTCCTGGAGCTTCTGTGAATCTTTATGTGATAGTAAGCATCCTGGAGGTCTAACGAGCACATCCAGTCGCTCTCTTGCAGGTATGGCATGATAGACTGCAATGTGACTATCTGGAATTTCTCTCTGACAACTGACAGGTTCAGGGTAAAAAGGTCCAGAATGGGCCTTAAGTCCCCCGTTTTCTTTGGCACCAAAAAGAACCTGGAGTAGAAGCCTGATCCAGACTGATCTGGGGGGACAGTTTTGATGGCTTGTTTTTCTAGCAGCTTGGAAATATCCTGTGCTGCTGCCTCCCTTTGCGTGAGTGGTAAGTCCAGAGCTATTTGGGAGATATGGGGGGACACATAAAGGGGATAGAGTATCCTCTGGATATGATCTGAAGCACCCAGCGGTCTGATGTTATGGATTCCCATACCGCTAGGTGCAAGGACAATCATCCCCTGACTGCCTCCAGAGTAGAGCAGTCGGGCCACCCCTCAGGGCTGCTGCCCGGGTCTGTCTGAGAAAGGTTCTTGAGACCCAAAATTCTTCGGACCCCCTCTGCCTCTGGGCCAGCGTCCATTCTGTCCCCCTCTGTCTCTGGGGGAAGAAGAGCCCTGAGTGTTCTGGGAATACTGACTTCCAGAACCACATCTTCTTTTGCCCTCTCTGTTTCCGGGAAAAGAACCTTTGAGGGTTCAAGAAGCAGATCCCAATGGCAGACAGTGTCTTCCCGTCCTTCTCACTCTGGACTAATGTCTCTTTGATAGTCTTACCAAAGAGAATAGAGCTGTCACATGGGGCATTGGCAAAGGACGCCTTGAAAGGTTCAGAAAATTGACATAATCTGAGCCAGGTGTTGCACCTCATGGACACGACGGACCCAGCCGCCCTAGCCACGCCTTCCATAGCATCTGAAAGGAGTTGCATGGATGCGTTGGAGACTGCTTTCAAAGTGGCCATCCTCTCGGAGAACGAGACCTTGTTCTCCTGTGACATGGACTTAGGGGGAGACTCCTCCATCTCCTTTACCAGGTCGCGTTGGAGTCTGGTGACATGGGCCAGGTAGTTCAGCGCCCTAATTGAAAAGGTAGCTGAAGCATAAACCCGCTTCCCTAGGCGGTCAATCATCCATGACTCTTGGTCAGGAGGATTAACAGAGGAACTCTCCTGGGCAAGTTCCTTCTTTGTGGCTGCTGCTACCACCATAGCGTCTATGGGGGAGCCCTTGTTCCATGCTTGTCTGGGTCTTTTTGGAATTGGTTCCATGGTGTCCGGCTCCTTCCATACTCGCGAGGTGACCAGATCCACCAAATGATCCGCAGGAGGGGACACCCAGGAAGGATATGGGCCCGTGCCGAAAGCCTCCAGGAATACGGACTCGTCAGAAGGTGGTTTGGGGCCAGACAAACCTCCCCGTTGGCGCAGGAGTTACATGATGTCTCCAAAGGATACATCCTCGGGAGATGACCCAGGGGAAACCTTCTCCATCATCCACATCTGTATCCTCAGTTTGGGACTTGGGGGAGTCCACGTGCCTCCTCTTGCACGCATGCTTGCGAGGTACCTCTCCGGTGGGGCTCTCAGGGGGAACTCACAAGCCACTTGTTCCTCAGGGTGAGCCATCTGGGGCTCCTCGAGCAAGGGCTGTCCCTCTGGTAAAATGTTGGGGACTGTAGAAAGAGCCGAGGGGGTCTGGGTGGAGTCCGAGGGGGAAGTCAGGGGTCTCGATCCAACGGAGAAAACCCTTTTTCCCCACATCAAACGCCGAAGGAGAGCGAACCTCCTGAGAAACCAATACAGAGGCCGGTCTCCCCGGGTCCGACAAAAGAATCGGAGCCGGGCCAGAAGTGAATGGAGCTCCGAGGGAGGGAACTTGGCCCAACAAAGGCGGTTGATGAAAAAAGTTCCACTCCCTCGGATCCGACACCCAAGCTCCGGCTCCAAGAGGGGCTCGGATCCGAGATGGTTGGATCTGACATGCTCCAGGCAAATGTGGGTGTCGAGAAAGCAGGTAACGTCGGCGCCAATCCCCTGACTAAAGTCATCCTCGGATTTGAATACTCCAAACCCGATGGACGGATTGGAGAAGGAGATATCGGCTGGAAACAAGAAAGCGAGCTCCCCCCTCCTGAGGGAGAGGGGGCTGGCAAGACCCCCAGCTAGATCGGAGTACGGATGAACCTCCTCATAATTTTATCCATATCGATCCTCAGACAAAGACCAGGTGAACCTCGACGAGGCCACGGACTCTGACCTTGCGGGTCAGGGCTCTGAGGCCCTAGAAACTGAACGTGTCTCCTCCGGCTCTGGGAAGAACCTCAGAAATCGGAGCCGAGGGGAGTCACGGATCTGTAACGTTTTTACTGGCGAAGGGAGGTCCGGAGACCTCTTGCATTTTTCCCTTGCCTTTGACTATCTCTCCTTCTCTCTGCCCCTTTTACACTCCGCTTCCACAGGCTTTTGCAAAGGAGGTTGAGTCCCAGCCTGGGAGGGAGGAGAAGCCAGGGGAAGAGAAGAAGGAGAGGCGGCCAGACCAGCCGCTGTGACCAAAGCCGAAGATGAGACAACAGTCTCTGAAGGGGGAAGAAGGCCTTTCAAGGCCAACTTGGCCTTCCTATATTTAATGGAGTGAGGGTTGAACCTCGCACATATAGTGCAGTCCACACTCAGATGGGCCTTGCCCAAGCACATAACACACAGAGTGTGGCCATCTGCAGGGGATAACTTATGGCCACACTCAGTGCATCTTTTGAAAATAGGCTTGTCAGCCATACTGTCAGAAGAAAGAAAAAACTAAAGAAAAATGTTTCTTTATTTCTGAGAACACCCACTCACCACATTCACACACAGAAAACACTGAGGGGGGGGCAAAAAATCTACACAACTACTCTAACTAAACTAACTATCCTAAAAACTATAAACTTGACGCACCAAGTGAGGGGAGGAGAAAGGGGAACCTACTCTATCACTATCTAAAGATTTTAAAGAAAAAAATGAAATTTTTGAAGTCTTTACCCACTTGAAAACCTGGAGCTCTAGAGATCACGATGCATAAGCTATTTGCGGCAAACGAGATCTGGGGGTTGGAAGGTAGTGGAGGTGTATTATGGGTAAGGGGAGGAGCTTGGAGCTCGGAGCACATGCTAGTAAAGTTGCCGGCTCGGATCCGATACGGATCCATATCCCACTGGTTAAAGACCAAATGAAGTAAACTACTTCAGATCATATGTTTAAACTTATAGGAGACACTCACCATTCAACCAAATAGCATATTTATGGGTGACTTTAACTGCTCCACAACTACAAACTAGAAATCATACACAACCCCAAACTTGCAGGCGCAAAGTTTCCTGAACTTTGTCAATACAAACAGCATTGACCAATTAGCCAATACTCACAGTAGGGGCATAAATATACTGGAGCTGGTTCTCATTAACATAGGAGAATGTGACCCTCCAGTGTAATGCCTTCTCTGGCAAGGTTGAACCATAAAACTGTCTCATTTGAAATAAAAATAAAACTCTGAGCCCCCTGCTAACCCTAGAATGTTTAGGAACTATTCTGGCAAAATTTCAAGCCTCCTAAACCCTAAAAACACTGTTGGCTATGCAGAATTGTTCACAGAGACCTTGTACAATCATGTCAACAGATGCAAACAGAGAACTTTGCCTACATGGAACAAGCACAGAACAAGCTCAAAATAACAAGTCACCCTGATGAAATCCCAACATTAATAAGTTGTATAACAAAAAGAAAAACAGTGATTACAAAAAATAGGAAGTGCAGCACCAAGAAGGATAAAAAATCTCTCATCAATCTAAACAAGCAGCTCAGAAGGCAAATCAAGTTTACCAAAACTAAATTTGAAGTAAAAATAGAACAACCATAAGGACTTCTTTAGTTAAGTCTGCAACCTCAAAGGCAGTACACAACAATGTACAGAGCTAGTTGTAAATGGAGCCAGCTACACTAAACCAGAAGATATAGCAAATCTACTGGCCAACAAATTCAGCTGCAATTTTACCCTTCCGGCTCCCTCCCAACAGCCATCCCTTATGAAATACTATTGGACATAATCCTCAACCAACTATCATTAGCAAGCAGGTCTTTGATTTGCTCTCCAAGGCCAAGAATACCACATTAATGGGTCCAGATAATATCCTAGGATGCCTCCTAAATAGCATGAAACACAATCTATCAATTTCACTAGAGTCACTATTTAACTGTAGTCTCCAGAAAGACTTCATGCCGTACGAATGGAGAGCTGCAACAGGCATCCCTCTATGTGAGAGCAGGCCACCTAGGGACCCTGGTAACTACAAGTCTGACTAGTCTGCAGTGCAAAGCCATGGAAAGAATTGTCATGGAAATGATTAACAATAACACACAAAATCATCAAACACTGGATTCAACCCAGTGTGGCTTCATCAAGGGCAGAACATGGCTACTTAACCTGATGGACTTCTTCAAGAAAGTCAACAAAGCAATGGATGAGGGCAAAAAGATGCAAACTGCCTACCATGACCTGGCCAAGGCATTTGGTACAATATCCCACATGAGCATTGTAGACAAACTCACAGAATAAATTATAAACCCTAGGTCACCCACTGGATAGCCAGGTAGCTCACATATAGTACCTAAGAAGTTAGGAGCTCTCATATAGCACTCTAGAAGTTAGAATAGGTGTGTCCACTTATGCAAAAAGGCTGGACACTAGTGGAGTCCCTTGAGGCTCTGTGCAGGTCTGCTCCTTTTTGATGTATACTTCTCTGAAGTCAAGGGCCTCAGGCTCTCCAAGTATGTAGTTGAGTGCAAACAACACACATACACACCCAATACCCCCTAAAACCTATTAACTTAATACTAACAAGCAAAACTGTGTACATCTTCAAATATTGAAGTTTTATCCTCCTAATAGGAACAAAAGTCCCAAACTCACAGCCACATTTACAAACTGGAGTTAACCTAAAAGAAAGGTTATGCATGCTAAAATGCATGATGCAGCTTGCGCTTCTACAAAGTGCTAATTGGTTTTGTCTTAGCTTTATATCTGGGAAAACCCTTGAATGTTTTCAGAGAACATTATGTCCTAGTCAATTTCTCTTTTATTTCCTCATCCAATCACTTTCCACCAGACTGTAGCCTGTTTCTCTTTACCAGATTGTTTCCATGGAGACATGAGAACCAGATAGCCAGTTTCTCTTTATCAGATTGTTTCCATGGAAACATGAAGACCAGCTGCACAACTGTTACTAAGAAAGCATGTATTTGCTAGAACAAAGTCTCATAATATTCAATATTCTTTTTCATTTACTTGCTCTTTTTAAAAACTTGTTACCAAATCAATCTGAGGTCCTTAATCCAGTCATTCCCCTTTGCGAGAATGAGAAAAAGCACATTAATTTTATTCTTGTCATTTTTTTAACCAGGCTTTTTCTTTTACATTGCAGCAGCACCTGTTTACAATCCCTATTACACTTACAAATAATTGAGAAAACTTTAATTTATAGCATGTAAAGAAAACCACACACCACAAAAATTATACTATTCAAGAAAAAAAATCTTTACTTACAGTTAACTTTCTGCCTCCTCTCCCCCGAAAGCATTTTTCCAGACATTAATAACATGAAGTAGGGCATATGTGTTAGAGTCCCCCACAAGTCCAACAAATTCTGAAAAAGTCCAATATTTCCAGATTTTCTTCTGTCATATTTCACAAATATAATTATTGCATTGTAAACCCACATTAAGTGACTGGTTTTATTCCTGTTCATCTCCATCTCCCAAATCCTGTCTCTGCTTCATTTCTAATGTGCTCTTGATTCTTCTAATCAACTCTCATGCTCCCTTCCTTCTCTCCAACATTTTCTATTAAAACACTGGATAAAGTTTCACAGGTACAGTCTCTCTGTGGTCTTTTTTTTACCAGAAGAACAAGAAGCAAAATCTTCTTCTGTTTCACAGCTTACTTTTTTTTGGACAAACGTTTGTATTTCCTCCTTAGCATGCACTTCATCAAAAAATGATTTTGTCCCTTCAGGGAAGAATACCTTGAAAACAGCTGGGTACAGCAATTTGAATCTGACACCTGCATCTTGACATTCCCTGAACAGTGGAATACATTTGTTCTTCTTCTTCTGTTAGTGTACCATGAGTAATCATTTCCACAAACACTCTACTGTCTCCCACTTTTAGTACTTTGTCCTTATGCTACAGTTTTGTCAGAATCAACTCCTTCTGCTGGTAGGACTGCATTTTTACCATTAAAAGTCCAGGTTGCTTTCTCATAGCCAGGTTTGGAGCATATACAATATGTGCCCTTTCACCTAATAACTCCTGCTGTGGAATACCAGTCCAGTTTCTTATTTGTGTTTTCATAAAATTAATGCAGTCTGTTTCTTCTAGCTTCTCTGGTATAGTTAAAAATCTCAAGTTTTCCCTATATGCTCTGTCCTCTAATTATATTATTTCTGAAACATTTCTTCCTGAGCAGTCTCCTATTCAGCCAGTCTTTTCTTCATTTCAACCTCTGAGTTTTGCAGCTTTATCACCTCATCTGAATATCTGTTTACAACTTCCATTTTCCAACCTTTTGTTGTTTGTGTTGATACACTCCATTAGTGTTTTGTTTATTTTAAACAGGTCTGTGTGCAATTGTTTTATATCTTCCTGTAGGCTACTGGAATTCATGTCTGGAGATTACATTCATTTTTGCTGATCAGCTGCAGAACTTTCCCCAGTCATCATTTCTTCCCCACTTTTTGTAGCTGATTTTTTCCAGGTCCTCTCTATTTCTTTTTTTCCTGGCATCCCGGAATTTGAATCAGAAACTTGAGCAGAAAAAAATTGCATATGTTCCTTCACACTCACAGATTCAAAATCTTGAACCTCTTCAGGAAAAAGGGACCCCCCCTTTTTTTAACCAGAAACAACCTTATAAGAAGGACAAATAGCCTGCACAATACCCTGAGCCAAGTGTAATAAATTGGTCTTGTCCATAGAAACTGACACAAGAAAAGCTAAACATTTAGTGTTCTGTCTCTTTTTGGCAAGAATGCTGGAGCAAATAGACCTAGTATTGCCTGCAGCAGCCTCCCCAGGGATAGGCACAAAAATCTGGCTAAGCAAGAACACTAACTACCCTTCTCCCATAACCAAAATAAATGGTTTTCACTAGCCTACTGAGGGGTCCCAAACAGCTGCAGAGGATGTAGATAGCACCTGATCCATGGTGACTGCATGAACAACTCCAGAGTGATCCGAGGAAAAAGGTGAGGGGTCAGAGGAACCAACTTTGGCCACATCTGAGTCACCCACCTGCTGCTGTGGAAAATTACTAGCATGATGTGACGGCAAAGGCTGTTTACTATTTTTTTTTCTTTTTGTGTCTGGAAGAAGGTCTGACTGAGGTACTAGTAGTTTGTTACATGGTCAAACCAAAAAATGTGCTTGTTTCCTGGAGAAGCTAAGCAACAATAGTCAGTAAAACAAGAAAATTCCCCAAAAAAATAACTTTTTCCTCACATACAACACAGAAAAAGTACTATAAACACTTTTCCCACACCCAAAATGTAAACAGTTTCTCCACAGAAAAATAAATTTTCAACTTTTGACAACTTTTTACCACAAAAGTAAAAATGTGCATTCCTGAAGTACATAAAGTAACATGATAGTCAATAAAAATACTTTTCAATAGCTTTAAAACAGTTTTTTTTATAAATGTTAGTTTAAACAATAAAAAACTAATGTGAAAGTTTTTTTTCTAAAGGAAATTTATCTGCCCAGGAACAGAACAGTGTTACCTGATGTCGATCCTCATAAGCCCGGAAAAAGAACTCTCAACTTGGTGGCAGGAAATCTCTGAAGGGCTTGCCACCTAAACTGTTCTTTTAGACAGCTCACATTGAGCTGATTAGTGGTTTGTGCACATGGAAGTTGGTAGGCTCTTATACCCTATGTAGGCTACTGGAACAGTGAGATATATGAAGACTGATATTTACTGGGCAAACACTTTGAGAACATATGTGCCTCCAGGGTGTTTTAATTGTGACTCATGTTATTTGGTTTACTTTGTCACAATAATTCTACATTACAAAGACCAGTACGAAATTAAAAAAATAAAATGTATGAAAATGTGTATGCTATTAAGCAGAATGGTCACTTCAGGGCACTACCAGGCATTCAAAACAGTGTAGGAAATTTTAAAAAGTTCATGTTTTTGTATTAATTGTTTTGTGTTAGAGATGGAAAAAGAGAAGATGATTTGGAAAACTGGCAATTTTTTTTAGATGCATGTGCAGGAAAATGATTAAATGGTTTGGACTGTAACCAGGGTTGCCAGATTTCCAGCCTCCCAGGTAGGGACCAAAAAAAAAAAAGGTCTCTCACGGCAAGTGAAGACCCAAAAAAAAAAAAAAAAAAAAAAAAGTTCTTTAATGCGGATCATTGTTCCACATTAAAGAACAGTAGCTCTGCACTAAACACGGAGCTTCTCATGTTTAATGCATTGCAGTTCTGCATTCAACACAAGTAGCTCCGTGTTTAGCGATTTTTGATTGGCCCGTATACCAGCATATGGGCCAATCAAAAATCGCTAAACACGGAGCTTCTCGTGTTTAATACGGAACACAAGAAGCTCAGTGTTTAGCAATTGGCCCATATGCCAGGTATACGGGCCAATCAAAAAAAAAAAAACAAACAAAGTGGAGGCTGGCCGGGATTTTAACCGGCAGGGCGGGACTCGGGATCAGGCTGCTGATCTCGGGACAGTCCCGCCCAAATAGGGACGTCTGGCAACCCTGACTGTAACTATGTTTTCAAAAATAAGTAGAAACATGTGAAACCATGTGCTAAATCACAAAGAAAACATATTAAAGTGTACTAGTTTTATGTTAAGTTTTACAGTCTGATGAAATCTTGATCTGTTGAGTGACTGGAAGTATTACTGTTTCTGTTTCTTTATTTTAATAAATTAATGGTATTTTCAGCCGCCTCAGATTTTCTTCACTTCACACATCTGTTTGGTGTATACTGGTTCAGATAGTTTTACAGTTTGGAAAAGCATTCTGTGTTGCTCAAGTGTAACTAAATCCCACAAGCACAGTCAACTACCTTAAACAAGCCCTATTGTAGTATTTATTGCCTCTGTTTCTTAATACTAAACATTTCCATGTTCACCATCAAGTATATTCCTTCACATACTTACCATTAAGTACATTCCTTTATCCAACTATTCTACCCAACTCAACCTTTCTCTTCTATTTTCCATAAACAAAAATGATGATGGATACACTACTCATTGTAATACTACTGCTACAACTGTTTCAACTAATAACATACCAGATTCTAGCCACATATTCTCTACTCTCAAAGTCCACTGTAGCACACTCCATCAACCCCACACAAAACTATAATCAACTTATCATTCCCTTTATCTATAAATGGAACAGTTTCCTCACAAAAAGAGAAGGATTCTAACAGAAAAAGAGGAAAAACAAAAACCCAAAAATAATAAAACAGATACTTCCAGTCACCCAACCCACAGAAAACTTACAATTTAGAGAGCTGAATTCATGTCCCTAAGATAAACAGAACACAACCCAGCACCAACTCACTACGGAAACAAACACGTATTAAAAACAAAGTACAAATTATGTAAGTAAGCTTCTGTAACACTAGATGTTCATATTGATCATTGCTGCAGTAGCATAAAGCCATATAAAAAATATCCTGCCAAGAATATCAGACTTCTGGGCAGCATAAAAAACCTTTTAGATGCCTTTCTCATGTACTGTATTGTTCATTGTATCATTAGGGTGCACTGTCATACGGGCACCCTAATTCAGAGTTTTCTTGCCACGGAAAAAGAAGGGCCCAGTCAAACAATATGTTGTTGTTGTTGTTGTGTCTTTCGGCTTTTCCCGGTTAGGGGTCACCACAGTGGAACTCCGGTCCACTAATGATTGGCAGTAGATTTTTTACATGCCGAGTTGCCAGCCCTGACGCACAACCTTCAACGAAGGTACGCCCATTCACGCATGTCTCCACACAGAAGACGCTTTAGCTGAGAATCGAACAGGACAACGTCTTACTGTGAGGCGACAATGCTACCGCAGCACCACCACCGCAGTTAGTCAAACAATATGTAATATCCTGAAAAGTCAAAGAAAAAAATGTCAGCTTAAGTCATGTCAGAACCTAGGAGACCAGGATATTTGAGACCCCAGCCTGGCCAGGTCTAAAAGACAGAGAGACCAACAGGGGACAAAGGGAAGGTGTTAGCTCTTTAACAGTGATTTATCTGAACACCTACTGTTATGGTACCTTTATTCAAATACATGTGCAATGTTCTTTAGATCACTATTGCTATAGCAAGAGCAGAGGAAGCACGACCATAGTCTAGAAGGCCCTGGAAGATTGCATAAATTCTGTTCTGGCTCTGAGACGTTTTTAGTAAAAGTGTGTTCATTGGATCAAGTTGTTGTTTCTAGAATAGCTCAAGAGATCACCCTTTCAAAATGCCCCAGAAGCAGCCACAGCTGTAGTGGACTCTCCCTTAACCATCTGAGGCAGCCTTTTTCCATGGTAAGAATAACAGAAATGTGTAGCTTGACACAGCCTGCTAGATATGGATTACTGAAAAAGAGACTGGCCGCTTTTCTTACTTTCAAAGGAAATAAAAACTGGTCTGACAGTCTGAAGTTTCTTGTCTAATCCAAGTAATACCTGTGTTTTATGTGAATATCCAGAGAATGCAGGAGTATTTCACTCTCTCTTTTCTTAGGCTGTGGAAGGAGAACATGTAGGTGAATACCTATTATGAAGCTTAATAAAAAAATGGGAGAACTAATCAGCTTTCAGAAGGGAATATTATTTATTGCAAATCAAATTCTAGTCTCTGTTCATTTGAATCTGCAGGTAGTTTTTCCCCTAAGGTTACTTATTTGAAGAACATCTAGATATTTATTGGGCGAGCACTTTAATGACATATGCATCTCCATGGTATTTTAATTGCGAATTATGCTATGTTGTTTCCACTCCCACATGTTCTATATGTGAATGATTCTACACTAGAAAGACCAGTAGGAAATTAAAAAATAAAATGTATGAACATTTGTAAGCTATTAGGTAGAGTGGTCACTTCAGTGCACTATCCAGGCATTACAGACCGTACAGGAAATTTAAAAAAATTTTTTATGTACCTGATTTTTTGTCAGTAAATGTAGGAGTTAGCAAAAGAGAGGATAACTTGGAAAGCTGTGAATATAATTGGCAAATTTTATTAGATGCGTGTGCAGGAAGAAGACTAAATACCAGTGTGGATTTTAATGTGTTCTCAAAAGGAAGCAGGAACATGATGTCAAACCATGTGATAAATCACGCAGAAGATGTATAAAAGGGTACTACTTTTATGTTAAGTTTTAGAGTCTGATGAAGTCGTGATCTGCTGAGTGATTGGTATAAGATTAAAGTGCTACTGTTTCTGTTTTTATTTGAATAAATTAGTGTTATTGTCACAGCCTTATCTTATTTTCTTGACTTCACTAACCTTTTGGTATATAGTGGTTCAGATATTTTTACAGTCTGGAAAATCATTCCCTGTTGTTCGCATGTAACTAAATCCCACTACCTAATCACAACCAACTACATGAAACCAACCCATTGTAATATACATTGTCTCTATCTCCAAATATTAAATATTCCCATGTTCACCATCAAGTATATTCCTTTCCATATTTACCATCAAGTATACTCCTTTATCTAACTATTCTACTCAACTCAACTTTCCTCTTCTACTTTCCATAAACAAAAATGATGATGGATACACTACTCATTGTAATACTACTGCTACAACTGTTTCAACTAATAACATACCAGATTCTAGCCACATCCTCTCTTCTCTCAAAGTCCACAGTAGCACACTCCATCAACCCCACACAAAACTACAATCAACTTACTGACCCCTTCATCTGTAAACTAAACTGTTTCCTCATAAAAAGAGATGAAGTCTGACAGAAATAGAGGAAAAAAAGAGGAAAAACAAAAACCCAAACAAAAAATAAAAAAGATGCCTCCTACCACCAAACCCAAAGAAACATTACTAGCCAATGGAGACATCCACCTGACTTCATCACCCTATGCTAAACAAATCACTCATGCCCCAGCTCCAATCCACTATAGAAACAGACATGCATTAAATACAAAGCAATGTAAGTAAACTTCCATAACAGTAGATGTTCAAATAGATGGGTCTATATTACATGATCGAACATTTAGGTGATCAAACACCTAAACGTTGACATGTAAATGTCGAACTATGACAATTGCGAACGGCCATTTACGATTAGTGTTTAAAGGTTTCCTTTGTTTCCTATGGCCAAGTGAACTGTTTTCCCAGGGAAAAAATTCCCATAAATGGCTGTTCACGGTTTTAAGGGTTCGACATTTATGTGTCGACGTTTAGGTGTTCAATCACCTAAACTTTCGATCATGTAATATAGACCCAAATAGATCACTGTGGCAGTAGCATAAACTGTTTGATACATATCCTGCCAAGGATATCGAACCCCTGGATAGTATACTAAAGCTTTTGTTTGCCTTCCATGTGTACTGTATGTCCTTTGTACCATAAGGATGTACTGGTATAAAGATGATATATGGACACACTAATTCAGAGCTTTCTTGCCTTGAAGAAGGAAGTCTGCAGCCAAATGATATGGAATATCCTGAAAAGTAAAAAAAAAAAAAAAAAAAAAAATGTCAGCTTATGTCATGTCAGAAACCAATCCAGGATATTTGAGACCCCAGCCTGGCCAGGGTTAAAAAAACAGAGAGACCACTACGGGGATGGAGGGCGGGTGATAACTCTTTAACAGTGATTAACTTGCATATCTATTGTTATTGTACATCTACTCAAACAAATGTACTATGTTCATTAGATCACTGTTGCAATACCGAAGGCAGATTAAATGGGACCATAGCCCAGAAGGCCCTGGAGGACAGATCTAGTAAATTCTTTTCTGGCTCTGGGTAGTATTTAGTAAAAGTGTGTACATTGGATCAAGCTGCAGTTTCTACGATACCTCTAGAGATCACCCCTTTCCAAAATGCCCCATAAGCAGCTACACCTATATTGGAGTGTGTCTTAACAGTCTGAGGAGACTTTTTCCCTGGTGAAAATAACAGAACTGTGTAGCTTGCCATATCCTTCCACACAAGGCTTACTGGAAAAGTGTATGGACTCTTTTCTTACATTCAAAGGAAATAAAAACTGGTTTGACAGTCTGAATTTTTTTGTCTAATCCAGGTAGTGCATGAGTTGTGTGTGTGGATATCCAGAGAATGCAGGAGTCTCTCTCCCTCTCTTTCTCTCTCTCTCTCTCATTTCTTAGGCTGAGGAAGGAAAACAGGTAGGTGAATAGACTGATTTCAAGTAAATTCATAGACAACTTCTGGCCTGAATGAAGAATTGGTTCTAACAGTCACTTTATAACAACGAAGGACCAAAAAGAACTGAACAGACATGAGGGCTTGCAGCTCAGATACTCTTTTAACCATAATCAGAGTAATAAGTAAAACTGTATGCCAAATAAGGAACTTTATGTAAAAACTACCTGCAGGCTCAAATGGATTAGCTTCTTCAATACAAAATTAAAATACCAGGAAGGAGCTACCTTCTTTTCAGCTGGTCTAACATTTAATACCCTCTCAAACATTGTTTGACTTGGAACAAAGAAAAAAGGCAGAGGATCTAATGTCAAACAAGCACAAATGGCCAAAATGGCATTGAGATATATTGTGACAGAAGAGTAAGGCCAAATTTGAGCAATTCACACAGGTGGTGGCGTATCACTGGAGCACCTGCTTGGGATGGTTTCTGGTTTCTGCCATGGCACAAACTAGAAAATCTCTATTTAGCTATATATGATTTTCTAGTAGCAGGTTTTCTCTGCTTTAATACCCGCTGCATGTCTTCGGTAAAAAGGTGTCAAAATAGGGGCAAAAAATTAACACCCAAAAAGTCAAGTGAATATTTAGGATATCAGGGTGAATAAGAGATCCCTTGCACTTTGTAAGTAGGCCCATTTTAAGAGGAAGGTTTTGCTACCTAACCTAACACTGATCACTCTCTAGTGAACACCTCATCATCAACCAATCCACTTATCCCCGCCCACACATACTCCTCCCACTAACATGACACACACACACACACACACACACACACACACACACACACACACTATCACAAGCCAATTACCAAGCACACAGTCTATCTCACCATCCTCTTTCTCCTAGAATCAACACACTACCTTACCTCCTACCAAACCATAGTTAATGGTACCTTAACCACCCCTTCAAAACATACTTCCTCTCACACACCTCCCACCCATCACTGCAGCTTACACATATCCCCAAGTAGTCACCACCACATTATTCTCCCACCTACCTCGGGAAGACTCCTCACAATCTCTACCAACTCACTTACTACAAATAGATACATAGCCATTCTAACCAAACTAACCAAACTCTTAAACCATATTAGCCATCAAATGATCCTAGCTGGAAACATGCACCCCAACCCAGGGCCAAACCCTTGCACAAATACTCCATCGATTCCAATTCTCTCACCCAACCAATCTCCTATCTCTAGATCAAAAAATAGCCTTCTACTACTTAGCTTAAATATCAGAAGCAAAAGTAACAAAGTGCACTTACTCCATGCTTTGATATGCACCTATTCCCCCAATTTACTATCTTTAACTGAAACATGGTTAAAACTCACAACACCAGAAAGCGAGTTCCTCACACCTGGGTACAACGTATTACGAAAAGACAGACTATCCAAAAAAGGGGTTGGGTAGTATTACTTTATAAAAACAACCTAAAAATGTGTACTGTTAATCCTCCAATCCCTTCCCTCAATACTTCTGAACTTCTCCTAGCCAAACTCAAACTTAGCGACAAAAAATCAATCAATGTTATCACTGGCTATATGCCACCAGGCAATAATATTCCCTGCCTAGAATCTCTCCTACACTGAGTTAATCAAAATCTTCCTCAAGAAACCATCATCCTAGGTGGCTTTAATATTGACTGGAGCACTTGCTCAACCACTAACCTCACCAACCATATTAATCTCTACAGATTCTCATCATTCAATCTAGCACTAGGATAGGAAATGCTAAAATCAAAGAAAGTCTCCTAGATTGGTCTTGATAAGTAAGACCAGTACTCCATACCAAGCAGGAGTCCTTCCAGACACCCTTAGTGACCACCAACCCACCTTCTTACTAAAATACAAAATCCATGCCAACTCTACCCCACTAATACAAAGTACCCAGAACAAAAATAATTTTTGACCCAAACAAATTCAAACTCAAACAAAAATACCATAATTGGAACATACTAAAAGAAGTAGCCCTAGAAGAAGCTGTAATCCAATTCAACAACACTTTTCTAAAAATCCTAGATGCCCATGCCCCACCTCATACCACAAAACTGAAAATGAATACTGCCCCCTGGATCACCAAAGACACTAAAAATAAGATTTCTCAACGGAACAGAGCTTGGCATCACTGGAGAGCCACAAAAACTACAGCAACTAGAGAACAATTCCAAAAACTTAGAAACCAAACCAAAAAAAATATTCTCCAAGATAAAAAGAATTATTTCCTACATCTGCAAAACAAGCACCAAAACAACCCAAAAAAATTCTGGCCAGGAATAAATAAACTACTTCACCCTGGCAAACCCTCCACCCCATCGCCAACCTCCACAGGTGAAATCACCGGCATACCTGGATCATTCAACAAATACTTCATAGAAACCATCTCTAAACTAGTTCAACAACAACCCACTACTACTACTACCAATATCCCCAAACCTGCAGTCAGAAACCCAAACTACCTTCCAATTCCAACCCATCCCTACCAATTATTTCAAATAATTACTATCCAAACTTAAACTTACTACCCTAGCAGCCAATGGCATCCCAGCAGAATACCTGCAGTTGGCTGCTAATGAACTTGGCTACCCAATCTCTATTCTACTTAACAGATCTATATCAGAAAGCACCATCCCACCAATCTGGAAAACCTCCTACATCATTCCTTTACATAAAGGTGGAACATCCACTGACCTTCACCAACTATAGCCCTACTGCCATCCTGTCTCCACTTTCAAAAATTCTTGAAAAATGTATGCATTACCAACTTATGCCATACTTACTTAATAACCAACTTCTCTCTCCTACCCAGTATGGATTCCGCCCTGCTCACAATACAACCACAGCCCTTCTTTCCTTTACAAGCCTCATCAACCAAAACAGGCACTTAGGTAAACTAACATCTGCCATATTCTTGGACCTGTCAAAAGCCTTCGCTATGGTCAATCATCCCAAACTACTCCACTCCTTTACTAATCTTGGCCTTAGTGATCACGCACTAGTCTGGTTCCAAAGCTATCTACATGGTAGACAACAAGTAGTTTGATGGGACAACAACCTATCCTCACTGCTGCCTATTACCACAGGAGTCCCACAAGGGTCGATTCTGGGACCCCTTCTATTCTCCATCTTCATTAATGATCTCCATAGCATATGCCAAGATGCAACTGTTATACAATATGCTGATGACTCAACATTCGTCTGCTCAGACAACGACCCACACAAACTCCTCTCCATTATCCAAAATGCCTTCCAAATTACAGAAACCTAGTTTCTTAACAAAAACCTATTACTTAATCCCAAAAAGACCAAACTGTTGCTATTTAAACCAAACAAATCCATCTCAATGCCCAACACATTCAATATTGTGTCCAAAGATGGGACTATCATCTCTCCAGACACTCATACTAAACTGCTAGGAGTGACCATTGACAACAACCTCAAATTGGATCTACATATAAATCAAACTATTAAAAACATTCACAAAAAGCTGGGCAGTCTTTATAAAAACAAACCATTTCTAACCCAATCTGCTAGAATAACCATAGCTCAAACCCACCTCCTCTTCACACTATTCTACACTGCTCCCATCTTCACCAACCTACCCAAAACTGAAATGGCCAAGCTTAACATCTGCTACAATCAAATTGCCAAATTTGCTATTGGTGCCCCCTACCATGCCCACCACTGTCATTCACTAAATCAACTTAAATGGCTTGAATTCCCAAATCTCCCCTCATTCCATCAGCTTTCTTTTGCCCAGAAACTCTTACTACTTCCTGAAAAAAACCCAGCACTATCTAATCTACTTAAACTACAAACTAATACCAGACAACTTCGCACTAGTGATAAGCACTATCTAATCTACTTAAACTGCAAACTAATACCAGACAGCTTCACTCTAGTGATAAGCACTATCTAATCTACTTAAAATACAAACTAACACCAGATAACTTCACTCTAGTAATAAGCACCATCTAATATACTTAAACTACAAACTAATACCAGACAACTTCGCTCTAGTGATAAAAGACTAATCAAGGTGACCAAAAGCAATAACAAAGCAGGTGACTCCCTCTTCCCTGACTACATCGGTAAAATTTGTAACTCATTACCTTCTGCTATTACCTCAGCCAACTCAATGGTTACATTCAAAAAGCTACTAAAAGGACACCTAAAACTCGCATGGCTATGCCCTTGTTACCCACCAGGTTGACCCATATCATACTCTGACCCACTCTTTTGCTCCTTTTCACTTCTATCCCTTCAAGAAGAATCATGACTCCTCCTTATAGTGCCTCACCTGCAAACACCCACACCAGCAGTCAGCAATTATATACATTCCAACTTTAAACCCAACCACGTTTCACAAAACTAACCCTAACATCCACTCCCAACCCCCTTTTGCTTACATTTGTCTCAATCAATGTTATTACTGGAAATCTGTACATTCTAAGTACTACTTTACTCTAACTTGAACTATGGAATTTTGTTAAAACCTGCGACTACCAATGAATATTGTACTTTGTAACTTTAAAACTACGGAATCTTGTTAAATCATGTGTTTTCCTATGAATACTTGCTTGCTATGTAGAAATCTCATAGTTGTTTGTTCTTAATCTGTGGAGCTTTTCTCCCCGGGCCTCAGTTGAAAATGGACATGTATCCGGTCGGGCTCTCCCGGTCAACAAATGTAAACTAACAAATGAACTTGGTAAAAAGTCACAAACTGCAAACACAATGAATAAATGGAAGAAACACCACACAAGGAACTCCGAAGGCAATATAATCGTAAGCACTTTCGTTTACTAAAATAAGCAAACTTTTTCAGACAAATCATTTTAAAAAATGAAACACTTAAATACAATTATTAATCATGACATCATATCCTCAAAATGAAACCAAGCCTCAATTTAAAGTGCCACGGTATATTCAACAATAGGTAACTCACAATAAAAAATACAAAATACATGAGAAATATTACTATATATAAAAACCTAAATGAATTCAACTATAAATCTATCTAACCAAAGCTTTCAACTTCAAGATGCTCTTGATGGAAACTAGGTCATTTAAACCTGGAGGGACTAGGGCATTTAATTTCAATTGCCAAACCAGTTCCTTCTACTCCAGTTTCAGATCCATAGGACCACCCCTAATGTTGTCGGAAATTTTTTCAATCACCAAAAATTTTAATTCATGCTCAGGAAACATCAAATTGTGCCTTGCTAATGCATTATTCAAATTTCTTTTATCAATGGCATACAAGTGCTCATAAATTCTATTTTTTAGAGGTCTTTCTGTTTTGCCCACGTAAAATGCGGGGCATTTAGAACATGAGCCCAAGTAGACCACCCCTCTAGAATTACAATTGAATTTATCATTAAGATGGTACTTTTTACCATTTATTATAAAGGAGGTTGACACATTAATGCACTTACACCAACTGCAAGCCTCACATTTAAACATTCCACAATGTGGAAGGTAACATTTCAAATTCCTATTTTCTAAGAGTGTTTTCAGGTTCCTACCTTTCCTAAACACTACGCAAGGAAAATCCCCAACATGTTTATTGATCAAATGATCATCCAGTAAGAAATACCAGTTTTTAAGAATAATAGATTTCAGAAGGGGGGCATCAATTGAAAAGGTAGTTATAAAACTCTATCTTGCTACATCCCCTTTAGGAGACATACGCATTTGTGTAAGGTCAGCATCACCGATACCCAAGTCGAAAGATGGTTCGCTAAGAGTGACCTCTGAGTCATTCAAACCAAGATAACTAATATTATCAATCCCATTGGTATTCCTAATATTCAACAATGGTTTAAATAAACCACAAGACCTTTTAAAAGAAACCTCCCCAATACGCTTCTCAACTAAATTACTGGGATATCCACATTTGATGAACATTTCATTCAATAAACTGCATTCATCAATAAATTCTTTTTCCAAACTAACCATCCTTGCAGCCCTAACAAGTTGGCCCTTGACCACCCCTCTCTTTTCAGGAAAAGGATGGCAGCTGGAAAAATGTAAGAATGCATTAGAGTATGTTGTCTTCCTGTATATTTTAGAGGTAAATCCATTAAGTGAACGGCATTTGACTAATTCAATGTCAAGGAAACAAATGCTCTCAGTTTGAAATTCCCATGTAAATTCAAGAAAATTAGTGAATTTAGTAATGTGTTCAACAAAAGCTGCAGCAGAGTCTACATCACCCTGCCACAGAATAAAAATATCATCCAAATAACGGGTGTACCATGTGGCCTTTTCTTGAAAAACAGAATCCTTGAAAAGAAACTGTTTCTCCCAGTATGCCATCACCGTGTTTGCAAAGGTGCCCACACACGGAGACCCCATTGCAACACCCGTCTTCTGCAAAAAAAATTCTTTGTTGAACAAAAAGTAGTTGTTATTCAAAACTAACTCCAACAGATATATAATCAAATCAATAGATGTACCCTCCATATGCTGTTCCAGCAAGAAATCCCTAAACCATTCACAGCCAAGATCCTGAGAGATAGAAGTATACAAATCCCACACATCAATTGTTAAGAAGTTCAAACTCTCAGAAAAAGGGAGACTATCTATGGTTCCTAAAAATGTCCACTAGTCCTTACATATCTGGGACTCATTTTTCAGTGCCTCCTTAAGCTTAACATCAACGAATTTCGCACAACCATAAGTGATAGATTGTCTCCCATCAATGATGGGGCAAAAAGGAGGTTTTTCTAAACTCTTATGGATTTTAGGAAGGCCAAACAGAGTAGGTGTAATCGGATGAGGTATTAAAAGAAAGTTCAAAAGATCAACATCAATACGTCCCTCAATGAACAAATCATTGATGAACCCTTTATTCTTGGATAAGCCCCATTAATCTCATTAAGCGAAACTTTAACATAAGCATCATTAGTCAACAACAAGCTCATGTTAAGATAATAATCTTTGCTATCTATAAACACTAAACCTCCCCCCTTATCAGGCTTGATGATGCGGATGTTAGCAAACTTTAGGTCATCCAATAAATCCTTTTCTGGTTGGGTTAGGTTATTCATTGCTAAATTAGAGGGACATTTTGTGTTAAGGAGTGTTCTAAAATCATTTTCACATATTTTCTCAAACAACAAAATAGAAGGATGTAAGGCTGGGTTGAATATACTTGCAACCCTGAAGTCTTTAGTGAGACTAGAATTATTTCCAAATAATACATTTCAATTCAATTTCCTGGTGGATGTTTTAAGATCAATAAGTGCTCTTGCTAAATTGCTTCTAGTTGAAGGAACAAAAGTGAGTCCTTTAGCAAGGACATCAACAAGTAAAGGAGCAGGGGTAAAATTAGAATAATTGAAAATCTTGAAATCATTTGTACTGTTAAGAAGAATCTGAACTCTCCCTTGATGAGTGTTACCCTGACTGGTATGTTCAACATAACAAGGGGACAGGACTACCTCCTCCTCCTATTCTGGGATTTCTTTTTCACTGACGTTGTGGCTGGGGAAAGTTTTGTTGCCCCCCCAGTGTTCACTATTTAGCACCCCTGAAAATCATGACCTTGATTAGAAGCATTGATACTATTGGTATCATATCCATTTACATTCCTATTCAGCTGTTTATTAGCAAGTCTCTCACTTCTCCTAACTGGGGATCTTTCCAAACTGTCAGTAATAAGCATCCCATTATTGTCAACACGCATTGAAACATTTTCACAAAAAGCATCCTGGCCAATATTAGGCTCTAGATTGACATTAACATTAGAAGGGGGTGAAGGATAGGCCAAACCCTTCTCGTAGGCTAAGGAATCCCTATTAAGTTTCTTGACTTTGTTCTCTTTGATTTTCAACAATGAATTTTCAATACTTGAAAAAATACGTAAAAAATCAAATTTATAACGTGAAAACTCATTGTCCGATCTAATACTAGAGTCCAATTCCGCCAGTTCACCTTTCAAAGTGTCAATCTGCTTGCAATAATCTTTAATTAAAAGTTCCATAAACTCGACACCCTGCCAGTCAAATAAACTCAAAAGTTCCTTATGAAAAAGTGAGTTTAAAATTAACCCGGTGGGGAAGCCCCATTGTCTGAGTCCTTTCGGAACTTGTTGTCTTCTCACGCACTCAAATACTGCACCGCTATTTGTAACTTTTTGAATTTAAAAAGTTTAATGTCAAAAACTTTCAAGTTGTCATTTAAAGCACATTCACCATCATCAGGGTTCCTAGCAATGTCAGTCCACAAAGAACCATTAACAAAAGAGGCTGGCTCCTTAAACCAGTCGTCTAAAGATGGATTAATGGATGGCGTACTTACTGCACTACCAGATTCATTATTGGTAAGCAGACGCTCATTCGTCCTGTTCGAAGTTGATGTCCGGACCCCTGAACAAGGCACAGAAGACGAGCTGGACCCTCCTGGAAGAAGAACACCCTGATCCTGCGATCCAAGGGCAGACGCTGACATCCTAGGAGCCATTAAGTTAGATGAACCGTTAGAGACTGGGTTACCGAAACTTCTGGGACCACAAGGCAAGGCAGTCGCAACCTGGCTGGCCAAACAGTCAACACGTTGTGACAACAGTTCAATTAAAACAGTTAATTTACCCAAAGTGCCTGATTCATTGTTAGGCGAAATATCCATGGTATTAGGCAATGGGTCCATGGAATTAAATAAAATTTGTGATCCAGGTGCAGTATTATCCTCCATAAAAAACACACAAATGAACTCGGTAAAAAGTCACAAACTGCAAACACAATGAATAAATGGAAGAAACACCACACAAGGAACTCTGAAGGCAATCTAATCGTAAGCACTTTCGTTTACTAAAATAAGCAAACTTCTTCAGACAAATCATTTTAAAAAATGAAACACTTAAATGCAATTATTAATCATGACATCATATCCTCAAAATGAAACCAAGCCTCAATTTAAAGTGCCACGGTACATTCAACAATAGGTAACTCACAATAAAAAATACAAAATACATGAGAAATATTACTATACATAAAAACCTAAATGAATTCAACTATAAATCTATCTAACCGAAGCTTTCAACTTCAAGATGCTCTTGATGGAAACTAGGTCATTTAAACCTGGAGGGACTAGGGCATTTAATTTCAATTGCCAAACCAGTTCCTTCTCCTCCAGTTTCAGATCCATAGGACCACCCCTAATGTTGTCGGACATTTTTTCAATCACCAAAAATTTGAATTCATGCCCAGGAAACATCAAATTGTGCCTTGCTAATGCATTATTAATATATTATTAAAAATGTTGTTTACATGGCGGTATGCCAAGCATGTCCTGCATTTTATATTGGAAGGCCAGAAATATGCCCGAAACAGCACATCTATGAACATTTGTACAACATTAGGAAGCTGAATTTGAATAATGCCTTAGCTAGGCATATAAATCAGTTTCCATCACATGCATTTCTATTTTCTGTCATCGATTAAGTGTTGGTTAAATATAATAGAGGGGGTCCTATTGCCTGAAATTAGATGAAAGGGAATTGATTTGACAATTGAAGTTTAATGCACATTCCCTTCCTGGGCTGAATGATAATTTATCTATAAAATGTATGTTAAAATTGAAATCATATTTTAGATGATCATTAATTCAATTTATAGATGTATTTTAACTTGCTGTATATATTTTGATGTTTAGGTACTGATTTTTATGTAGCATGAATAGTTTTGTGTGTATGTTCCTTTAAGGACAATTTGAGTATGTAATTAATGTTTTAATTGAAGTTTTTTTTGGAGGGATATTTAAATGGTTTGTTGTTGTTAACTGTTGTCTGATGAAGTTTGCTTACGAAGTAAACAAAAGCGCTAACCATAATTCCTGCTGGCTTGGTGTGTTTCTTTGTTTTTTTTGTTTTTACTAGTTTGTGTTCTTTTTTGGTTTATCATTTTATTATTTACAACATTGAATATAAATGTTGATTTTGCAAAGTTCATTTGATCCTAATGTCAAATCTACTTATAATGGAAATTTGCAATTTGATGTCTTTGACATGTTCGACTAAATGCTAACATCATAACGATGTGTAGACGTTACCTACCATATTAATTGTTGTACGTAATGTCAAAATAAACGAAACCCAGTAGCAAATCAATGTTTGAAATTTGATGCAAAGCACTCCAAAATAAATATATGTTGATGACAAGCATTTGATGTTAACATACTGTAAGTGGATGCAATGCAGATGCTTTAGTAGCCATTTATTTTTAAGAGTTTGATGAGCAGTTCAGTATTATTGAAGTGGGGGATGAGGGATGAGTGAGTCCAGGATGAGTTTAATTGCACTGTTATCGGTTACTGCCACCCTGCCAGCTTTTTAGTGAGAGTGGTCATGATGTAGGATAGTATAGCCTGGGGCTAGGAGTTCTTCATTTTTGATGTTGGGTTTATAGATACAAAATGCAATGCACACTTCGTAGTCTCAGTGAGAAACATCTACAACAACAAAACCACTATGTCTATAACCCTAGACAACCCACCCAATACCAGTTCTAAATAATCCCACACCTTTGCTTTAATTCAATACTGAATAATGTAATAAACCTAAAAAGTAAAATACACACATTAGCTACTGAATACCTTCCAGCTGAATATTTTAAGCTAGCAGCTGAAGCATTATCTTACTCAGTTTCAATTTTGATAAACTAAGCTCCAAAAGATTCACATGTCCCATCACTCTGGAAAATATAATTTATAATACTGGAAAATTATAAACTCAGTTGTAGACACAGTCACTACTAAAATACGAAACAAACCAATCAGAGTACCAAAACTGGCTTTATTCAGCAGTAAAATCCAGTTAAAACAAATAAATAGGTAAGCATGTTTACCTTTGTTAAAACAGACTTCGTCAGACAATTTCAAAATGATCATATGACCTGTATATATAAACTGTCTGTCTTGCATATGATTCGAAAATAGCAGATTTAAAGAAACCATGTATCCATGTATCAAAACATTTATACAATATAACAGTCAAACCAAGACTTTTATATGAATATAAATGTAAATATAAATATACAGTAAATGTAAATACTGTTGCCTTAGTTAACCATCAAAAATGGAAAATGAGGACCTATGTCAAGCAGGTATCAATATTTATTTATTTATTATTCATACTGATCATCCGAAAATTTATACATGAATAATATACTCGCAAAGAAGTATGATGCAATCTGCCTTAATTATCCATTTTCGGTGGTTAACTGAGGCAACAGTATTTATATTTAAATTCATACTTATATTCAAATAAAGGTCTTGGTTTTACTGTTATATTGTATAGAAGATTTGATACATGGATACATTATTTCTTTATATTTGCTATTTTCAAATCATGTGCTAGACAAAGAGTGTATATATAAAGTCATATGACCATTTTAAAATTGTCTGATGGTCTGTTTTAAAAGATGAAACCACTTACCTATTTAATTGTTTTAAGTGGATTTTACTGCTAAATAATACCTGTTTTGGTATGCTGTGTTGGTTTGTTTCGTATTTTAGTAGTGATCATTTATAACACCTCTACAGAACTATCAAATGATAGACGAATTGCTATACTTCCTAACCGATCCAAACCTTTAGAAAAATGCAGCCACAAACAAATCATGTCATACCTACTGTACAAACAGTTGCTATCAAAACTCAACATGGTTTCTGTCCTCACCAGAATACACAGACAGCCCTCCTCTCCTTTCTAGACAAAGTCAGCCAACAGAGAAACCAGGAATATTCTGCCACCATACTACTTCAGGAACTGTCAGGGACATTTTATACAGTATCCCACAAACACCTATTGCACAGATTCAACTCCTTGGCCTCAACAATAACACCTTTGATTGGATCCCTAGCTATTTAGAAGGCACAAACAACGCAGCAAATGTCAAAACTGATACTCCACTTCTCTCCCCATTGATAAAGTTCATCAAGGGTCAATTCTAGGTCCTTTTCTATTTAATATCTTCCTCAACAACATTAATGCTGCAGCCAAACAAGCTAATTTCTATAATGCAATAAGCATATGACCCTACATTTTTCTGCTGTGTCCTAACACTTTTAGAACTACAGGCCATCACACAGGAAATCCTTCTCTTCCACTGAAACCTGGCTAGAACATACTCAGCTTCTTCTTAACCCCAAAAATTAAACTAATGGTATTCACATCCAATACTCAATTATATACAATTTCAGAACTTCAGATCTTCTCAGGAAACAAAACAAAGGCTGAAACAGTATCTCACAAATAACTGCTGAGAGTAATAGCTGATTGGCTGAAATCTAAATGTAATACAGATGTAGTGATTCAGAAAATGAATCACAAACTGGGAAAACTATAGAAATCAAAGAGTTTCCTGACGATCAACATAGAAAGCCCTTCTAATCCCAAACATACCATATGCTCCAGGCATATTCACTAAACTTCAGCAAGATCTTCCACAATTCCTTATCCCCTCAAAGCTAAAATGATACACAAAATACTTTACTATCTTACAATCTTGGCATTCACTTTCTCTATGCTTATTTAGACTACATCATTTAGAAACATGTGATCAAAAGATCAAAGCCTAATCAAACCACAAAATTAAATAATATGCAAAGGAATGCCTTATACTTAGCCAAAATGGCAAAGCTGCAGAATATTACCCCAAACGATGTACATTTGTTAAAGATATTTCCATAACAGTGCAATCAGGTGCTCATACTCTACTACCTAATATAGCTAGTATTACATGCAGATAAAACTCACTCTCTGCCAATAAACAATGCTTACTTCCTACATCAATTGATACTGACCTGGTGTCTTTGTAACTTCACCAGTTAAGTGCATTCCATGCCAGCTCTGTACCTTTATTTCTTTACCAAAACAACTCTCTACTATTTTCTCTTCTCCTTTCTTCATCCTATTTCTAGACAACGCTATTTGTACACAAAGTCTTCTTTGCATTAAAACATATGAATGGCTGACATATATTGATAAAACTGTCTATACTTAATGCCATTATTCCCTTAATTATCTGTGTGGCTATAACATATTTTTTTATTAATGCTTGCATTAAGATGATCATATAATTGTTGTATATGTGCATATTAATACCTGCTATCCCTTCATACCTTGTAATATTTTTTCTTTAGATTTTCTCTCCCCAGGCATCCATTGAAAATTGGTAGCTATTACCCAGACAGACAATCCTAGTAAACAAACAAAAATAAATCTAATGTCACTAGTGGACACAAGGTGCCACAAACTGACACCATAAGTAACCATGCTTAGGAAGGCAAAGATGACTGCTAGGCTGTACTAGACCAAGGAACAGAAGTTAGGATGAATATGATCAAAATGAGTACTTGCAACTGTTGCATGCTTTCCAGTACAAGGAAAAGACCAGCTCTACTATAGATGTGTCCCAGAGAAACAGGGAGGCACAGGGAAAGAGAAGAAGATGATGGAGAGGTGACAGAAATGGTGGAGAACGCAAATACGGAGACCACAGAATGTGTACAGGATTTTGAGGAGATCTTTCAAAGAAATTTGTTGGATGGAGACGAGTCAACAAATAATGGATCCATAATTACAACCCTCCAGTCTGGCGGGTTGTGAGATGATTTACTTAAAGAAATGGTGATGTGGAGTGAGCCAAAAAATTCAGGAGATGTTTCCTGGGGGGACATTATGGAGAAAATACAAAAGGATGATGCAGAAACAATCCTGAAGAATACTGGTGAGATGAAAAAAAACATATGCAGAGAAAGTAAAAGAAGACAGAAAGGGCATAGCAGAAAGGCAGAAGAAAATTAAAAATGGAAGTACATGGTAAGGATTCAAAATAAAGATAAAAAATTGGAGAGGTAAGAAGTTTGGGACAATTTAATAGCTCCTCTGGGTGTAAAAGCACATGAAGTAGGAACATTTATTCTTATTAACAAAGAGACATTTTGTGACATTATATTTGAGACTGTTTTTTTCAATGGAAAATTTTCTTGAAAAATGAAAAAAGAAAGACTATAACCTATGGAATCTTTATGTGATAAAATTTTGGGAAATGAGGGATGCTCTGAAACAGCTGTATTCTATAGAATACAGTAAAGATAGATACAGCTACAACAAAAATGGAAAGATTAACACTGTAGATTTAAAATGGAAAGAACAAATATACAGAATTATAACATTATATGCCTGTACTCTTTGTAAAGAAAGCAAAAGCTTATTTCATCAGATTTTAGACTATGTAGTGATACATATGAATATTATAACAGGAGACTTTAATTGTGATTTAAGAGGCAAGCATAAAAAGAAAGGAAATGACATATGAAAAATGTTAGAAGTTATAAAATGTGATAAGTTAAAACTTTGGGACAAAAATTCATGGACTTACAAAAGGGGTATGTATTGAACTGAAATAGATGATTTTATAGTATCAGAGGGTTTAATTATAGGATAAGGAGAGGTAGCTAAAACAGGATTTTCTAATAATTTTGCAATATGGCTAGAGACAAAGGAAAAGAAGGAATACATAAAAATAGAAAAGGAATAAAAAGGATAAACGAGAAAGCATGGAATGAAGAAGGAAAGAGATTAGTAATAATTATGGAAAGATCACATCACTATGAGAACATTCTATACAAATTGGGATGAATGGTGGATGATATTTAAGGCAAATTATTAAAATGTTTTATAGAGTGGCAATATAATGTGAGAAAATTAGAGAAAGAAAAAATATAAAAGAACATATAACAATGCATTAGAAGATTTAGAACTTGACAGAAACTACTTTGAGAAAGAAAAAGAATTATATAAAAGAAATCAAGAAAAATGCAAGAACTGTTATATAAACAAAGATAGTTTTTACAAAGAAATATTGAGTTTCTTAAGTAGATTAGTGAAGGAAGATGCGAGTGTAACAAGAGAAATAAACAATGCAAAATGAAAAATAGAAAGAACGCAGGAAAAGATTATGAACAGGGTAGAAGAAATATTTAAAGAAAAAGGAAGGCAATAAAAAACATGGGAAGTAAAACAAAGTCAACAGAAAAAGTGAATAAAGTGTTGGAAAAAAAAGATTTCTTTATATGAGCTATAGATAAATTATTAGGACAAGTAAATATAAATTTGGCTACAGGACCAGATGGAATAGGGTAGGAATGTATAAAAATGTAAAGGATTGGCAAAAAAATAGTTTTTAAAGATTTTGAATGAATGATCAAATGGAGATTTTTCTGTATAAAGAATTATATAGTGGAATACTTAAATTCATATAGAAGAAGAAAGAAGACAATTAAAAAACTGGAGACAGAGAGTACTGAATAATAAAGAATATCTGATTAGTTATAAATGTGATAGCATTTAAAATAAATCACAAAATGAAGGAGGCTGCAGTATAATACATGCACGGCTTAAAATTCTAGTTTTGTTAACATATGTACATGACATTACAATAAATGCAAAAAAAAACGAAATGTGGATAAAAGAAGTAATAATTTGCACAAACTAGTGCCTAGAAGTGATGGAGAGTGCTTTAAATAATGAGGAAAAATAAAGGTTTAGATGATGTAGTACAGATAGGGGTACATATTTTACAATGAGTGTAATTTCTGTGTTAGGTATAACATTTTAGAATGAAGACATAGTAGAATTCAATAGGAAAAAATAATAGAAGAAATAAAACAAACCTGTCTTTTCTGGAGAACACAAATTGTCATTCAGAAAAAAAAAGTTTATCTGATAAATTCAGTACTGATGGGGAAAATGGCATACTTAGCAAATGTATTTACGTTGCCAGCAGTATTTGAAAATGAATTATTGCAGATATATTTTTATTTATATGTATTCTAGATTAAACCCAGTAAAAAGATGAGTTTTGTATGTAAATAATGAGAAAGGAGGTTTAGAGTTAATTAAGTCAGTGGTATATGCTGCTTCATTAATATTGTACAAAGTGTTAAAGTGGATAAATGAAAAATATTAGAGATAATTAATGAAACTGTATAAATATAAGTAAGATAAAGTTTGGGGTATGCTATAAAAGACTAAAAGAGAAAAAGAGTGAATAAATAAAGAAATTGAGAAGTTATGTACCTACCATAACATTCCATGTTAGTTGTCTTCTCTCGCCTTCTTTCTTGCTGGATGGGTTCGGAGCCGATCCTCGGCTCCGACTCGGCCACTTACTAAAGCTCGAGAGCTTATTTTACCAGCTCGAGGCAACCCTATATCCCATGATGCTAGGCGATAACTCCCCAGATCTCGTTTGGAAGCTGAAAAACCTAGCATAGGCCAATAAAACAAAATCCTCCAACTGGAAGGAGGAGGAAGAGGGATAAAAAACCTCCAAAGATAATTATTTACACTATATATATCCTAGGACACCTAGATAGTGAACAAAGGAATAAAAGGACCCTTCAAGGAAGGGAAGATCTTCTCGGTCTGTCCAGGCTAGGGGGATGGTGGGTGGGATGCAAGAAAGAAGGCGAGAAGACAACTAACATGGAACGTTATGGTAGGTACATAACTTCCCAATGTTAAGTTGTCAATCTCGCCTTCATTCTTGCTGGATGGGACCGCGTCCCTAGCACCTTCATCCTGGGTGGCTCATTGGAACAGACTCTTAAGAATGGTGGAACCAAATGTTGCTCTGTCCTTGGAGGCCATGTCCAATTTGTAATGTGAAACAAAGGTATGAGGAGAGGCCCATGTGGCTGCTGCACAGATAGTGTCTATTGGTAGTCTAGCTTGAAAAGCTGTAGATGTAGCTAGTGCTCTAGTTGAATGGGCTTTTGGCTTAGAAGGTAATTCCCTGCCTCTGAGTTGATAAATAGATGTAATCACAGAAGACAGCCACCTAGATAAGGTTACCTTGGAAACAGGAAGGCCTTTCTTATTTTCTGCGTACGATAAAAACAGTTAATCAGACTTCCTTATTTGTTTGGTTCTATCCAAATAGTATCGGAGCTGGCGGTGAACATCTAGATAATGTAGCTTTTGCTCCGCTCTATTAGTATAGTTTGGGAAAAAAACTGGGAGATCAATTGATTGATTTAAATTTGTCTGCGAAACCACCTTGGGTAAGAAGGATGGATTAGTCCTTAGAGAAACTCTGTCTTTATGGAAGACTAAGTAGGGAGGACGAATGCAGAGGGCGTGAAGCTCTGATACTCTCCTAGCAGAAGTAATGGCGACTAGGAAAAGTGTCTTCCAGGAAAGAAATTTCAATGAACAGGAGACCGCAGGTTCAAAGGGGGGGAGAATTAAGGATGTTAAGACTAAATTAAGATCCCACTGAGGTGGAGGATCTTTGATCGGAGGCCTAAGTAAAAATACACCTTTAAGGAAGGCTTTGCAAAGCTTATTGGACATGATGTTGTGGTCCGATAAGCCTGTATGAAAATTCGATATGGCTGCCAACTGAACCTTTACTGTAGAGGCAGAAGACCCTGAATGAAAAATTTTGGCTAGGAAGTCTAAGACCGAATGAATTGGGGCAGTAAAAGGATCTATATTCCTTGCCTTTGCCCAGAAGGAGAAACGTTTCCATTTACTAGTGTAAATCCTTCTGGTAGAAGATTTAAGGGAAGCTACTATGATATCCCGGACGAGATTAGAAATCATAGGAAGCCTGGCTAAGGACGGAAGTGGAGCAACCAAGCAGTGAGGTTGAGAGAATGTAGGGATTGGTGCAGCTGCCCCGACTGATGGGTCAACAGATCTGGAGCTGGGTCCAGATGCCAAGGCTGTATCAAAAGATAATGATGAAGGAACGGAAACCATATCTGTTGAGGCCAATAAGGGGCAATGAGAATCAACTTGGCTCTTAAGGTGGTTGCTTTATGAATTACTTGTGGAATTAGAGGAAATGGTGGAAAGGCATAGAGAAGTCCCCGAGGCCAATCTTGGACTAGAGCGTCTCTGAGGGGATGGCCTGGAAGGGGGAAGAGGGTGAAGAAGTCGGGGCATTTGCTGTTTTGGGATGTAGCAAAAAGATCGCAGCAAGGAAGACCCCACTTCTGAAAAATCTCTTCCGCTACCGATTGTTTGAGAGACCACTCGTGTGGCATGAGTATGGCTCTGCTCAACCTGTCCGC
Source organism: Protopterus annectens (assembly GCF_019279795.1). Taxonomy (NCBI): domain Eukaryota; kingdom Metazoa; phylum Chordata; order Ceratodontiformes; family Protopteridae; genus Protopterus; species Protopterus annectens. Next base: position 1,213,473,099 of record NC_056744.1, read on the forward strand.
TATGAAGTTGGACTTCCCGGGATATGCTTTGCTATCAGAAACCGCTGAGAGGAGATCACCCATTGCCAAAGTCTGAGTGCCTCTCGACACAGGGGATAGGACTTGGTTCCGCCCTGCTTGTTGATATACCACACTACGGACATATTGTCCGTTTGAATTGCAATAGTTCCTAGGGGAAGAGAGTCATGGAGGGCTTGCAATGTTAAAAGCACTGCTCTCATCTCTAGGACATTTATGTGCAGGTGGCGCTCGAAAGGTTGCCAAGTGCCATGGACCATCCTGCCCTGAAAATGCCTCCCCCATCCGATCAGGGAGGCGTCCGATGTCACCGTGGCGACCGGGGGAGGAGGAACAAAGGGTCTGCCCTGATGGACTTGAGGGGACAATATCCACCAGGACAGATGACTTTTGCAAGTTTGAGTTATCATGATCTTGTGGTGCATGGGGAGTTGCTGAAAAGACCATTGGGCGAACAGCATCCACTGTAGAAGACGCATGTGAAAACGTGCAAGGGGAAGAAGTGTTATAGCGGCCGCCATAAGACCCAATACTTTCAGGACATACCTGGCCTGAATTTTGTCGCTCTGAAGAAGAACCTGGACATGGTTTTGAATATCTAAGACTCTTTGGTCTGTTAACTTTGCTGAAAGTTGTACGGTGTTCAAGTTGGCGCCTATAAAGGTAATAGACTGACAAGGCAACAAGGCAGACTTTTCGAAATTTATAGAGATTCCTAGCCCTCTGCAAATGTGAATGGTGTAAGCTCTGGCTTGGAGAAGTTGATGCCTGGTGGTGGCAGTGAGGAGCCAGTCATCTAGATATGGAAACACCTGGAATCCTTGCTGTCTCAGGTGAGCCGTAACCGCTGCCATACATTTGGTGAACACTCTGGGGGCTGTAGTGAGACCAAAGGGCAGGGCTCTGAACTGGTAGTGACTGGCCCCCAGCCGAAAGTGGAGAAACCTTCTGGAGCGCCTGTGAATTTTGATGTGATAGTATGCATCCTGAAGGTCCACGGAGCACATCCAATTGTCTTTGCCCAGAAAGGGCAGAATGGACTGTAGCGTGACCATCCGGAATCTTGTTCTCTTTACAAACTTGTTCAGTTTGCTGAGATCTAATATTGGTCTCCAGTTCCCTGTCTTTTTCGGTACCAAAAAGAACCTTGAGTAGATTCCGGATCCTAGTTGGTCTACTGGGACTGGCTGGATGGCTCTTTTTGCTAGCAGTTTTGATATTTCTGATATTGCTAGTTTCCTTAGACCGGGTGGAACGTCTGGGAAGGGTTCCCTTTTGTTGAACTGGGGTTTGGATAAAGGGAATTTTGTAACCCTCGGATATGATCGACTGTACCCATTTGTCTTGAGTAAGGGAAAGCCAGGCTATTGGGTACAGCGACAATCTTCCCCCGACTGCCTCCGAAGGTGGACAATCAGGCAACATCTCAGGGATGCTGGAAGGGTTTGTCAGAGAGAGGCTCCCTGCTACCCTGGTTTTGCGGACCCCCTCTGCCCCTAGGGTGGCATCTGTTGTTGTTACCCCCTCTGCCTCTGGGGGTAAACTGACCTCTTGCGTCAGACGTGACTCCTTGAGATTTGCGGAACCACATTTTCCCACCCTTCTGACCCTTAGGGTATGGTCTTGAAGGGGTGGAGAAACGGACTCCTACGACAGAAAGAGTCTTGCCATCTTGCTCGCATCTGGTCAAGGTGTCTTTCACTTGAGGTCCGAACAAAGCTGAACCATCAAAAGGGGAATTTGTGAAGGACGCCTTGAAAGGGTCTGCGAAATTACACAGCCGCATCCAGGCGTGACGCCTTAAGGCCACTCCTGTGCCTGCGGCCCTACTCACTCCATCGGCTGCATATGAAATCAGACGCATGGAGGAGTTAACAATCGAGTTCAGGGTTCCAAGCTGTGAGTTTATTTTATCCTGGGACCCAGCAGCTGATGGATCCTGTAAGACTTCTCCCAACTCTTTGAGAATATCTCTCTGAAGGCGGGTGAAGTGACACAGGTAATTCAGCGACCTCATAGCAAAGGTCGCTGAAGAAAACATCTGCTTACCGTACCTATCCATGGTCCTAGAATCCTTATTAGGAGGATGGATAGGTACTGAAGGATCAGCTAGTTCCTTCTTGGTGGCTGCTGCCACCACCATGGCATCCACTGGTACACCTTTTGTTAGGAATTGCTTGTCAACAGGTGCTGTAATGAATTTAGATGGCCTCCGAGGGGTGGGTTCCACCGAATCCGGGGCCGACCATGCCTTCCGAGCCACTACTTCCATAAGGGGGTCGAAAGGCGGAGACACCCAGGAGGTGGAGGGTCGAGAACCGAACGCCTCCAGGTACACCGACTCGTCCTTGGAAGGATTAAGGGAAGACCAGTTCCCCCTCTGCTTCAGGATTTCTAGGATGTCTGAGAAAGAGACATCCTCAGAGGGGGACTTTGGGGATCCCTCCGACTCATCCAAGTCGGTGTCAGATGTAATAGACTCAGGGGAGTCCACATGCTTCCTCTTACATGTCCTCTTACGCGGAGGCTCTGCAGACAGGTCAGGAGAAGCCTCGGAAGAGGAAGAAATTCCCAGTGGGGAAACCTGAGGCATTGGATCTCTGGGTCCGGGAGCAAGAGAGTGAGAAGAGACATCAGCAGGCACTGTAGTGGGAGGAGCTGATGGAGCTGACCGTTGACTAAGCCCTGGGGCTAGTACGCTCCTCATCACCTCGAAGGCTCCCCTATCAGAAAGGCCAGAGGGCCCCCGCTCCGAAGAGGTAGGAACCCCAGGCCGCACCGACAGGGAAGGCTCCGAGGCTGATGTTGGGGCCGAGCTCACCAGCGCTGATGCTCCGAGAGGGAGAACGGGGTCGGACAATGGTCCGATGCCACTCGCCCCCTCGGAGCCGACGAGAGATCAGGCGCCCGGATCCCTCCAATGAAGGTATCAAAGAGGAGATCGGAGCGGAAGACGAAGGAGCCGAAGGGGGAGGTATCGGCTCCGATGCCACAACGGTCACGGCTCCGAGGAGCTCCGGCTCCGAACTCTGAGGGAGAGTCGAAGGAGGAAAAATAGGTGGAGTCGTAATAGCCACCGTCTGATGAGACGGGCTAGAGATCATCTGGGCCAATGCCTGAGACTTTAACAGCCTACTTACCACTCTCTCAAGGTCGTGATCTGAAAGTCTGGACGACCGAGAAGATCGGCTCCGATGGCTCCACTCCGAGAGCAGGGGAGACCTCGGAGCCGAATGGATGGACTCCAATGAAGGGGATCTTGACTTCTTATTAGATGGAGCCAACGGAGCCGACAGCGAAAGTATGGGCTCAGAGGTATCGGCACCGAGTGGTGCCGAGACCGGAACTTGTGAATCAAAGGTATCGGCTCCAGTCGGAGCCGATCTAGGCACAGACAAGGAGCCAGCAGCTGAAGACTTAGTACTTGGAGCTGACGGTTTTGCAGGTTTCGAGGGCCTCCCCGATGCAGACTTAGTCGGGGAGCCCTCGGGCTTTAACAAGCCCCTCAGTATAAGTTTATTCCTGCGCTCCTGCAGGACTCTTGGACTGAATGCATGACATACTGAACAAGAGTCCTGCAGGTGCAGGGGTCCCAGGCAGTAAACACAAGAAGTGTGACCGTCTGTCAGAGACATTTTCTGACAGCACGAGTCACACTTCTTAAAGCCTGAGACCTTAGCTTCTTTAGGTTCCTTCAACATAACAGTGTCGAGGGTTCACAAAAGTAACAGAAAAAAAAAAAAAAAAAAACACACACACACACACACTCTCTAAAATTATAAATTAACAATAAAATGTTAATAGGGATACTGACACACCCAAACACTCACAGGATCCCTAAGAAAAATTAGGAAAGGGGCAGGCTTAAGGCCTAACCTAAGAGTGGAGGGGGAGGGATATAAGGGATAAAAAGGGAAGGTATATAAAAAAGTAGTAGAGTTAAGGGTAGTTACTCACTATTGAAAGAAATAACTATAAATTAACTCAAAAAGGGTGACTGAACTTTCTATATATAAGACTTACCAGGAGCCGGTAAAAAAACGCACCTCGCAAGCGAAAGTGGCAAACGTGATCTGGGGAGTTATCGCCTAGCATCATGGGATATAGGGTTGCCTCGAGCCGGTAAAATAAGCTCTCGAGCTTTAGTAAGTGGCCGAGTCGGAGCCGAGGATCGGCTCAGAACCCATCCAGCAAGAATGAAGGCGAGATTGACAACTTAACATACAATGTTACCAAAAAAATATATTTTATGGAAAATAAAAACTGATGATATAGAAAAATATAAAACATATGGTATACATATAAAACCATGGGAAAATCAAACAGATGAAAAAATTAAAGCTATACAAATAAACAAATTGAATAATCAGAAAGCAGAATGTCAAGATTTTTTGTGGAGACTAGTAATAGATAAATTGCCAATAAAAGGAAAGATGCCATATAAAAAGAAAAGTAATACTATGGAACATGTGTTTCTGAAATGTAAAAAGAGTAAAAATGTTATGGGGAAAACTATGTAAATAAGATTTTTTTTCCAAAGATATAAACAAAGTGGATACAATAAACATGAACATGATTAAATATGGAAATTATAAGACTAGAAGTAAAGAATATGTTAAAAGAATAGATAAAAAATTATTTTATGATACATGGGTTATATGGAATTAAAGAATAAATTAAATTATGTTTAATGGTAAATGTATTTTAGCAACAATGTTGTTGTTGTTGTGTCTTTCGGCTTTTCCTGGTTAGGGGTCGCCACAGCGGAACTCCGGTCCGCTAATGACTGGCAGTAGATTTTTACGTGTCGAGTTGCCAGCCCTGACACACAACCTTCAACGAAGGTATGCCCATTCACGCATGTCTCTAGACAGAAGACGCTCTAGCTGAGAATCGAACGGGACAACGTCTTACTGTCAGGCGACAGCGATTTAACAACAATATTATAGCAACAATATTAAGTAAAATCAGATGATGGTTATTGAAAAAAAGTAGTAGTGGTCTAATAGGGATGAAACTTTAGTATGACTGTAAAGGAAACTATGAATATGTGTAAATAGATTTGTGTATATATATATATATATATATATATATATATATATATATATATATATATATATATATACAGTTGTACATTTGTAAATATGTAATTAAACAATGACCCCCCCATTAATATTCCAAAACGTGCACGCTGATTGGTCAGCGTGCCCGTTGTAAATCTGACTTATACTAATGGAAAAGGTCCGGTCGCCCCGAATTTTTCCATTCGTATAAGTCTTGATTTTTTTTGTATTTTTGGTAGCAATGGAGAACAGAAGGGCTCTGTTGCTGTAATCTCACTATACCAAGATATCTTAAAAAAAAAAAGCAACGAAGATCTTCCTTTCTCCGTTGCTTTTTTTAAAGATAGCTCGTTATGTTAAACTCTTTTAACATAGCTAGACACCTTTTAAAAAGCAACGGAGATCGTCCTTTCTCAGTTGCTTCCACACACAGCTCTGATGTACTGAGTAAGCATACGCATGCGCAGTGCATCAGAACTGCCGCGGAATACCGGACAGCTGTGGAAGGGCAGCACGGAGGCATTATACAATGCCATTATTTAAGAAAAGTATTTTTTTTTTCTTAAATAATGTCATTGTATAATAGCAACAGCTCACTTCTGGGTGTGGGTAATGATGGAATTACCCACGGTTGTCTTTGCTTGGCCACTTGGGTTTCGCCCTCGTGACCAAACCACACCAACCATGGGTAAATCCAGCATTACCCACACCCAGGCATGGGTTATTGCTTAAATATATTATATGTAAGACTTATTTCTGTATATAAATAACGGACCCCAATTTTTTCAATAGGTGTCATGGGATCTTTTACATTTACCTGAGCTACTCCCAACTCAAGCAGATGAGACCTTGGTTTAACATCTCATCCAAAGGACAACACAATCAGGAGTACAGTATTCCCTTCTCTTGCACTGCAGTATCAGCAATCCAGCCATCTGGTGTGGGAATAGATACCAAGGCCTTCTGCACCAAAGAAGAGTGTGCTACCTGTAGTGGCACGGACACTGTTAATAACAATAATGACAAAATACCCATTTCGGTACATTTCAAACATAAAAGGTCACTCAAACTCCTGTCACTGTAATCCATCAATATTCGTACTAAACAATTATGGACACTTTATCAACTGTGTACATATCACGTGTGAGTGTGGCATAAAATAGCCACAGTAATGTATTCCAATTTGCTTTAAACAAATGCACACTAGTCCTGCAAAGAAAGACTAATGACTTTAACTTTATCACCTCATCAAGGTCAGTCATTATTATCCAGAGACATCCCCCAAACCTAGAAATTATAGCGACATTATCAACTGCATGTTTTTCAGATGTCTGTGTCAAAAAATTAAAAATAATAATCAAAGTCACATATTTCAAATTTCCTTCACACAAATGTGCAGTAGTCAAAGCATTCCAACTTAATTCACATGCACACACTAATCCTGCAAAGCCAAATTAGAGACCGTTTAAAAATGACCAGATGATAAGACTCTAATGTACTTTCATCCTCAGAGAGACCACAGACAAGCACGAGCGCATGCAAGCGGACACACACACACACACACACACACACACACACACACACACACACACACACACACACAGCAGCAGCAGTTAAAACAACTTTGTTGACTGTGTACACTGCTTACTGTTATGAAGAAATACAGTGTATGAACTTTATCAGTAGCTTTGGATGAATTACAGAAAACTGTATAATGATCACAAGCATTAAACCATAAGATTCAGCCATGTGTAGCATGGTTTAAATAGAATTGTATTTACAAGAGCATAAGAAATATTAACTACCTAAAAACATGCAAAATCAATACTCACAATCTCTGCAAAAGTAAAAGTTATCTGAATAATTCCACAGTAAAGAGAACTATTACTAATGCAGAGGTTGTTGCTGGCAAACAACTTTGCATTTCATTGCTTCATCTACAAATGCAGTGCCTGTGGACCTTGAAGAATAAATTGTTAAGTTACATTAAAAATTGTCATGCTGGTGATATTTCCATAACATTTTGTGAACTAGATCAGTTATGCAATAGCGAATGGCTGGTAAAGAAAGACAACAGGTTTATGGGTGCTAGGCATGCAATCTTATAGACTATTAAGGAGCCTAGTCCAAATTCCCAATTGCTCCAAAGCACTGTTTGTTTAAGTGACTTGCTCAATGTCACACAATAGGTAAATGAAAGTGGAAATATTCTAATTCTGCACCATTGCCATAAGAAGCAGCTCACTAACTAGCCAGAGCTTTAGCCCTCTACACTAACTTCCACAGTAAAAGTTTTTAACTAAATGTTGAAACCCTTTACAATCCATTTTGTAAAGAAGAGTGTATCACAGTAATAATGTTAACATTGACTAAATAATGGATACTGAACATAAGACGGTTCTGATCATCACTCCATATATTGCAGACTAAATGACCTGACAAATATCAACGCTTTTGCAGTTGTTGGAGATTGTAAAAGAGATGCTGCAAAACTATATTACTAAAATACGTTTAGACTACTACAATGCTACATAGTTAAACTGTATTATACAATCCAGGCTATTAATGAATTCATTCATTCTTTAGTGCAATGAATAAAGTAAGACAATTAAAGGCAATAAAATTACAGCAACAGATTTTGTTCAACAACCCAAAAGTCACAGAAATATCAGAAATATCACAGCATACAACATCCCTTTGTTTGGAGGGGTTCATGCTTGCAAGCAGGACACCCACTTTTCATTTTTGACCTCCCTTTGTCTTCTCTGTCATCACAAATAGCTATCCCATCTGACATCACACAGTTCATCTCTGACCTACTTGAATGGCTAATAATGACATATTTCTTGCAGCATACCCCAAAGGAGTTGGATCGTGGACAAATGGGGCCCTATGCAAGGTAAAGACTCAGGCCCTTGCCAGCCATACCAATATCATATTTATTACTTGTCTCTCTCTCGCCAATTACCATAAACACTATTCAAGCCTGCCAGTGTACATACTATTTTCTTTACTTTTACAGTTATCATAGAGATTTAGATGTAAAGCTTTAATTTCAGATTTTACAAAAAAAACACTGACAGTTATTTTCTAAATAAAACTAAACACTCTCACACAGAAAAAAGTGCATGCAAAAATTAAACTTCTCTTTCCTTGAAGCTCACATTTACAGAAAATGCATCCGACAACAATTAATCTACAAGAGAAGTAGTGGGATTCAAAGTGAAATAACACATAGTGAAATGCTAATTAGCTGCTATGTTAAGGGTGCAGAAATTCAAAAGACAAATATGTAATGCATTTGCTAACAACCTGTTACAGCCCACTGGACACAAGTGTCTCTTTTCATGAGCAGCCCAGTAGTACTGTCTCATGAAGTAACTTGGCAGACTCCCATAGAATACAAATGAAGGCTGTGGGAATCAAACCATGTACTTTAGAAAGCTGCTTTTAACAGCTCATAGCTTTAGTCATCTGCACTACATGCTAGACAAACTGTTGTAGCCCAGATTACAAAACTATGTAATTTTATGACTGACATTGACTAACTGAAACTCTGGTAGTCCATTCCATGGGTCTAAAACCTGCTCGGTGAAAAAGCACTTTGAGAGATCTGGGAGTTGTTAGTCTCTAAAGTTCTACACCCCTCCTTCCTCTTCTCTTTCAGAATGACCCTTTCATATTTCCTTTGCTTGACCTTGTGTCCCTCTGGCTCCTCTGGTCTCAAATGCAAAGATATCTAACACCTCGAGTCATATCATTTCCCCTTCACTCCACGGACCTTTCTCACAATTTTCTGTTGGTTTCTCCCCTAGCAACCTGATGTACTTTTCATTATATTCCCCCCAGAGCTACAAGTATTACTCAAGGTGTTGCCTGACCAAGGCCCTGTAGACTGGAAGCTTTACCTCTTAGCTTCTGTGAAGTATCCCCAAGGATATACCTAAGCATACTGCTTTTTTCCTGCTATTACTGCCCTCTCACTTTGCTCCTAGTGGTCCACTCCATGTGTGATCAACACCCCCCCCCCGATCACTCTCCTTATGTGTTGTCACCAGTTCTACTTCCTTAGGTGATGTCTCACACAGGGGTTATTGTGATTTAAGTACTTTGAGTTTGTCTTCATTGAACCTCAGTTGAAACATTCTACCTACTTGTAAAGTCTTTCAAATCCTTCACTAAACAGACAGCCTAATGGAGTAGAGATAACCCACCTGAACTCATTTTAATTAGTGGCATATAAAAATTCTGGCAAGGAGGATGGGTATATCTATCCTGATGGGAGGGACTGTGTCATGCATCTCTCTGCTAGGGTGATAGTGGAGACTAGAGCTGAAAGGGAAGACGCTGGGACTGCAGGTGGTGGAGGACAGAGCAGGTGTTGTTACCCCTATAGGCCATGGTTAAATATACACTAAAACTGTGAGGATCAGGACCTTAGGGGCAGGGATGGCCTGAAGTCAGTGGACAAAATGATAAACCAAAAAATAAATCCTTCACTAGAGTCTTTCCTATCCTCTACAGAGTCTTTTGTATCCGCTACTGTTGCATATAGCCTTCTATCATCAACAAAGAGATTAATACCGTGTTTTCTTCCCCTAGATATGTCTGAGATACAAACAAACTGGAAGAATACTAGACCTAGGACAGACCCCAGTGGTACTCCCCTTGTCACTTTCCTAGTTCCTGATGCTGTCCCAATTACCACAATCCTCTGTGCCCTATTATTCTATCCAGCTCCTCAGACTTACCTCATCTCTAAACTACAGAATGACATGATCTTTGCTTGTTTAGCCTGAATATCTATGATACTCTCTGAACTGGTTAGAATAATATCCAGAACTCTATATTTTCCAGTACAGTCCTGCAGCAGTAGGCTATATTCATCATGCTCCAAAACCACAATCACATCAAACTCTGTATCTATCACACAGCTCAGAATCATTCTGCAAGATTCAGTTGCTCCATCAGTACTAAATTTTCCTCCTACCCCACTCCTGTTTTGTCCCTTCTAATCTGTCATCTTCCTCTATTGTGTCAAGTGGAAAATATCAATGCTTCAGCACTTTCCCCTTTTTTCCACCTTAATTCTCAGGGCACTTACCACTATATGCAAAGCTATGGCCGAGTCATGACTCCTCTCTTACAGTTTACCTGAATTGTTGTCACGGCCAGTTCTAGGAGAAGGTATGAAGGCCTCTACATAATGCAGAACGGCATACCACCTTACTTTTGCTTGTGTCAACTGAAGGGTTTGGTAAAGCGGATGATGGTTAGACAGTCCTGGATAATTTCTGATGATGATTTATTCAATAAATAGTTACTCTTTTTGAAATCTATGTTTTGTAATGCAGATTATCTAACTGTACTTCTGGATGGGGTAGCAGAAGAAATTCTGGTTTGAAAGTTGGCAAATTTTATCTATGTTATGAGAAAAGTGGGGATAGTGAGTACTGCATTCAGGGTGAAGATAGAGCAAGTGAAGGACTATACAAATTATATCATTATACTTTACTGTAATACACTTACAATGATTAAAGCTGCTACAAATAAAACCTGGATCTGAGCTATTAGAGTTAGCCTACTAAGTGAGTACCTGGGACTCAAACTGAATTTTTTATATAAATAGGGAGCAAATGTGCAGAATAAGTTAGGGGATACTTGGTTAGGAAGATGGAGATATGTGGTGTTCTCAGGCAACCAGTAACCCTGCAGACTTGATTAATACTGGCTGTCTGAGTACAGGAGCTAAAACTTTCCAGAGCCCAATCATCTAACCAGATCCTGCAACAGTTTCCTGATTGTCACTTACCCAAGCAAGAATGTACATTCAGATACTAGACACATAGGTACCTTCACTTTGCCTGCAGTTAAACACGGATCCAAGATCTTGCCGGAAAAACAAGCCACCCTGGTGGATCCCTGGTAATAAACAGGCTATACAACAAAAGAAGGAAACTAATGTCCAAAAATAAGCAGGAACAGGCTCAGCAGAAGAAGAAATCCCTCACTTGTCTAATCAAACAAATCAGAGATCTGGTCTAGTCCTCAAAAGTAACTCATGAAGCAAAAATAGCCTCTCTAGCCAAGGAAACCATAAAGCATTTTTAACTACATCTGAAATCTTAAGGAGAATACCCAGCTATCCATAGAACTGGTTCTGGATGGCACCACTCATACTCAACCGCAGGAAATAGCAAACCTGCTAGCTGACAGATTTGGATAAAACTTCACCCACCGATTGTCCCCCAAAGTATACCTGCCACCATTCCTCAGCCTATCTCGAGAGCAAGTCATTTGTGCATTCTTTAAGTCTAAAAATACTGCATCAATGGGCCCTGACAATATCCCAGTGCCTTTTAAATAACATAAAACATGACCTAGCAGACCCACTTGGATTCCTATTTAACCACAGCCTCCAGACAGGGTATGTTCTAGCAGAATGCAGGACAGCAACAGTCATTCCTCTGCAGAAGAGGGGACCATAAACTGTCCCAGGGAATTACAGACCCATAAGCCTGACAAGCCTTATCTGAAAGGCCATGGAAAGAACCTCATGGACCTTATCAACAAGGACATAGGTAATTTCCAGACTCTAGACCCAACCCAGTTCGGATATATTAAGGGTAGATCATGTCTGTTAAATCTGGTTGACTTCTTTCAGAAGGTCATCAAGGCCATGGATGAGGGAAAGATTGAACATACCACCTACCTTGACCTGGTCAAGGCATCTGACACAATTCCCCACTTAGGTATTATACAGAAACTCTCTCAACTGGTAATAAACTCCTATGTCAGCAGGCGGGTAGCCAAATGGCTCCCTGACAGGAGACATACTGTCAAAGTGGGTGAATTTACCTCTAGCAAGATGTCAGTCACCAATGGCATACCACAGGGTTCTGTACTAGGCCCTCTACTGTTCAGTATTTATTTCTCAGAAGTCAAGGCAAACACAGATGGCCTCTGGATGAGCAAATTCATAGATGACTGCAAATTGGGGCAATCACTGAATCCCTGAACCTTACTGATATTCTACAGAAATGATTAATGCAGACAAATGACTGGTGCCAGAGCCAAGGATTGAAATTAAATGCAAAAAAAAATGCATAATTATTCCCTTTGAGAAAACAAATACCCTAGCTAATTACAATATAGACAATCCCCCCCCACAAGAGTGGTATGTGATCTGCGTACTCAGGTTGATAGTAATCTGACCTTTGACCACCATGTGTCTACAGTGGTGAGAAAGTCCTTCTGTGTAGCACAACTCATACGTAATGGCATGGCATCCAGATCAATGGATGTTATAATTCCATTGAATTCAGCCCTCATCAGACCAATAACTGAGTACAATGCACCCTTTTGCATGTACCTCACCAGACATCTGCAACAGCTGGACTGACCACAGAGGTTTCTCACCTGAAAGATACGGGGGATAAAATATAAGTTATATACAGAAAGACTGAAAGCCCTATCAATGTATTGTGTCTCCTGCAGACTACTGAGGAGCGATCTGTATCTGGTCAACAGGGTAGCCTCCGATCCAGCCCTGATGGAAATGTTACACATTCTTAAATTAAACTTCACTAGCGTCACTTGTTCCATGGATCTTAACCTACCCTCTGACATAAATAAATCATGTTGGAGAGATAGATATATATCTCAGAGACTACCCCTTCTCTGGAACAAGCTTCCTATTCACGTGAAGCAAAGCCCTTCCTGACCCTCTTCAAGTACAACCTAGATCAATGGATGGGTAATTATAAATTTACTCCTGGGGTGGTGCCCATGTTCCTCATGGACAGAGGCAGTCAGTGTTAGACACCATAGCACAAGCTCATACCTCTGTGAACTTCATTCACTTAACTATTGAAAACTGGGAAATTTGGGTTAAATATGGCTAAACTTGTAAGGACTCTTGGGTTGTTAGCCTAGAAATCTCTTATGAACCTGTGAGCCTACAAACACAGGCGTTCCAGTGATTCTGCACCAAGCCCAACTACTCCTGCCAGGGCTGCAATATGTATAAAACTTAGTGATATACAACCTGACTTGTGGCAGCTGCTGCCATGCTTGCTTCAGTTACACTGCATATGATGCATGGATGCTATCCATTTCTTGTGATAGCCATGATTCGATGTGACTGTGGTTTACACAGATGGACACAATTTCAAATGTCTTATTGTGTGGTGTGGCTGACATTATGAATCACATTCTAGGATAGGGGGTGTATAACACTTAAATTACATATACATAACATGTGCATTTGGATAGCAGAAGACTAGTCTTAGGAGTGTGTGTGTGTGTGTGTGTGTGTGTGTGTGTGTGTGTGTGTGTGTGTGTGTGTGTGTGTGTGTGTCTAGGGTCTCTACTGAAAAGCCAAATTTCACTAATTCGACTTTTCAATATACCTAAACACATTACACTGAAAGCTATAACAAAAACAAAGAAAAACACAAAACGGTGTTTGTGCAGAGGGCAAGCCCCCTTGATCCCACTCTCCCACACCCTCACTAATATACCAACTTCAAGATTGCATAACAGTGGGGAAAGTTCTGTTACCCACTGTGTGTGATCTTATAACCACCACAGTGCTGCAAACAATAGCAGCGTAAGTCTATGAGAAAGATTTGCTTACACTGCTATTAATAAAAGAGATGCCCATAGCTGAACAAGTACATACACTGATGTGATGCAGCAAATACAATGTTTGATCATGTGTTTCTCAAACACATGAATGGAACCCCAAACACACACACACAGATATATATATATATATATATATATATATATATATATACACACATACACACACACACACACACACACATATAAATACATATATAAGAGATATAAGTTTATGTGTTTGAAAATTGCATTTCAATTTGATATAACTTTTCACCTGTGCTTTTGTGTATGCATTACATACTATTTTAGGAAAACTACCCATGGACTGTGAATGCATACTTTATCATATACTGATAAGCTAACTACCTACACCTGACATATATATTTGGGTGATTTTCACAGAAAAGCATCCCTAGTATTTTCTGAAATAAAGACTTTGGCAGATTGTGAACTTCCATCTCACCGTAGTTTAACCTTTAATTTCTAGTCACTATCCATGACAACTTCACTGACACAAACTTTAGAAGAATCTGAACCCAAAGTCTTTGTTTTAATCAATACAATGCATCATTAGTATTGACATAATGGTCTTAAATGAAATTCTCATGACATTTTCAGCATTTCTTGTAATGGGCTAAATCTGTAACATTTTCCATTGTTCAGTACTTTTCAATACCTAGGACTTCATCTAGTAAACTCCTTACTCTTCTAAGTTTTAAAACTGTGATATGAGCAAACACATCTACTTGGTTAATATCTATGACACCCTAAGCAAATTCTTACAACAAAATAATTAACAGAGGAAAGAGATTGTCATTATAGATGATATTCACCAAATTCATTTCTTTGGTCAAAAACTATTTTTGTTTACCTAAATCAGTGTATGAAGACTGTGGTGGCCACAATGACTCTTTAATTGATATTGCAGTTGAAACAAAATGAAAGAAAATGCACCAAGCTAGCACACTGAGAACGTTTATTGATAGACAAAACAGAAAACAGAAAATGGTGAGCGCTTTCACAACATAAAGTTGCTTCATCAGACAACAGTAAAAGGCTTACACTCTATTTAAATAGTCAAATATCCATTAATCCATTAAATAATTAGGGTTAGCAAGCTGCACAGAATCAAAATCAAGAGAAGCTTACCACAGTGAATCCTACAATAAAGATGCACTATGCATATAATGTTACACACAAAGTTACTAAACATATATAACCACACTATATACAGTATAGAAAAACCATATACATACATATATAAGACAAAGCAACGACACTAAGACATATAAAAAAGCTAAAAACATCTAAAATATCTTCTAAAAGATCTAGAAATCAGTGCATGAGTGGTCGAGCCTTCAAAAAGGGAACCAAATTAGTGGCAGCATTCAATCCAGGAAACTTCTCAGCATTAAGCTTCAGCATATATTTTTGCTCATGCCCCTCTGTAATATTTTCTATGTCACCACCCCTAGGGTTTGTATAAATATGTTGTAAAATCAAAAATTGAAAAGAATGTGAGGGATCATTAGACATAACGTGACAGGCCAGAGCACTGGATTGTTTACAGTTGGTAATATCTCTCACATGTACTAAAATACGATCTTTCAACATTCTGTTCGTTTTGTCTACATAATAAGCATGGCATTGTTGACAAAAACAAAAATAAACAACATCAGTGGTTCTACAATCTGAATATTGATTAGAATGTAACGAAAAATGCCTGGTAGGCTGCACATAATTATTTTTGTTATAAACAAACTGACAGGCACTACAGTTCCTACATGGAAAAGTTCCACAGCGAACAGAGTGAGTTAACTTTTTACGTGTTTCCCCATGGCAAAGGTGTTGTTTAAGTGACTTGCTATTCTTAAAACTGAAATGTGGAGTCAGTCCAACCTTGTCTACAAGGCCAGGAACTTCTTGTAAAAGGTACCAGTATTTCTTAACAACATCCACATATTGATTAATGTTGCTAGAAAACTGGAGAACCACTCTAAAGTCATTCTCAGCTGTGGCACTGTGTGTTGCATCTGTGGTGGCTCTGTTGTGATTATAATAAGGTTTGCACCTAGTATCTCTAAGCTTCCAGGCATCAGATATTGCATTATCAATGTCTGCACTAGAATATCCTCTAGCCAGAAACTCAATTTTCAAGTTATTCAATGCAGCTACTGCATCATTGTCATTACTATGTAGCCTGAATGTCCTAAAAACTTGCCCTCTTAACACATTCCTAGGAATGTGTCTAGGGTGCATACTAGATTTATGCAGCAATGTGTTCTTTCTAGTTGGTTTATGGTATATAGTACTGCGGAGATGATTCAAATCAGATTTACTGATTTTGACATCAAGAAAATATGTCAGTGGCTGAACTCTGGTGTGTAAACCTTAAAAAATCAGTTGTTGAATGCAAGTAATCCAAAAATTGGTCTACATCAGAGCCGGAGCCCTTCTATAACATAAAAATGTCATCTGCAAACCTAACATACCACAGTTTTTGTCCAAAGAAAGGATTAGTGGCAGACAAAATGTTTTGCTCTTCCCAACTGACCAGTGCTAAGTTGGCGTAGCTATTGGCACAAGCAGTGCCCATTGCCACACCAACTTTTTGCAGGAAAAACTGTTCTTGAAACATAACAATATTATTTTCTAAAATTATTTCTAATAGGGTGCAGATTAACTGTGTCTTATTATTAGTCAAAAGTTTGTGCACGGTAAGAAAATCTCTAATACTATCAACACCCCAAACATTTGGTATACTGGTAAACAGAGATTCTATGTCCATGGTCACAAGAACAAATTCTTCATCTCTATCTATCGTCTCCATCCTACTATGTAGCCGCTGTAAGAACATCTTAGTGTCCTTTAAAATTGTATAACAGTTGTCCAGAAAACCATGTAAAGTCCCTTCTACATATATGGAGAGGGGCTCAGTACACCAGCCACTACCTGAAACAATAGGTCTCATAGGTGGAAATAACAAGTCCTTGTGAATTTTAGGTAGACCATATATCCTGGGAAAAACAGGCTTATGAACATTAAAATACTTAAAAAGTGAATCATCAATCAAATTAGTTATTAACAAGTCAAAAATTAGAAAAGAAACTTTATCTATGATGGCATTCACCATAGATTTAGAAATACGTTGATATGTGGTAGTATCAAGTAACAGTTTCTCCATTTGTGTAACATATAAATCTTTATCTAAAACAACAATGCCGCCTCCTTTGTCGGCCTGTTTAATGATCAATGAATGTAGGCTTTTTAAATCTTGCAAAGCTCTGTACTCTCCAGTAGTCATATTATAAAATGACATGTTACAGATAGAGCATTCAGCTCCCTAAAAGCAATCTCACATGCATCAATAAAACGTTGAATACCTATGGGTGTAGCTGGAATAAAAGTACTAGGTTGTCTATACATACAGGCATGGTTATATATATTGGTGTTGCCTGCAGAAAAAGTACATTTTAGAGAGAGATTCCTACCCAAAAGTCTTAAATCTTTTAACATTTCTGTAGGATCAGCCCTCCTGGCAGGAATAAATGATAGACCTTTGTTAAGTAAACTGAGCTGTTCCATAGTTAAGTTAAAAGAAGAAATATTAAAGACTAAACCTGGGTCTATAGACATCTCTTCTTGGATTGCTGGGCAGCTCGGTCCATTATAGGAGCCCTGGGTGCTTTGTTGTTGTAGGTTAGACTTTTGGAGCGAGTCCTGAATGGCAGCGCTGCCTTCAGTGAGAAATCGCCCTTCTTTGAGCTGTCTAAAAAAACACTAGTATCTTTCTTACTAGCAGGTGATGGAATAACATTTCCAGCTGATATACATGAAATGCTGGATGTATGCGACGTAACCGTCGACGCATATGAAGGTTTGATAGTGTTACGAGGCTGATCTCCAGCTACAGGAGTTGCAAAGTTGTCCAAAGCAGTAGAGAAAGCTTGTACATTCAAGGCGACATGCTGAGCGTTCGTAGGCATGGATGCCATAACCGGGCGATCAGCCGGAATACCGGAAGTAAGGCCGGAAGTGCTAGCTGCACTGTCAAATGCTTGAATGGTATTCCGAGCAAAATTCAAAGTGCTGTTGCCTTGATTAGGTCTATTAGTAGCTTCTTTGGGCCAAGAAAACACATTATTCTTGGCAAAATCAGCTTTGTCTCTACTGAGTTTGGATAGTTTAACAGTCTGCAATCTCTTTTCGTATGCTACGATGTTATCTTGTAATTGACTCATTATGTTCAGAGTTATGTCACATGAAAAGCTGTCTGTAATCTTAGATTCTAGGTCAATGATCTGTGACTTCAGATCTGCTTCTATAGGTAGAAAAAATTCCAGTAAGAGTTCCATATACTTGGAACTAAATTGCAAGTTCAATTCTTGCCACTTACAAAGTAAAACTGGATATGCATCCCCATAAGTGGGCATATTCAATATTCTCAGTCCACATGGAATGATCTTGGCTTCCAAAGAAGCTTGCAAATGCAGTCACTGCCATTGTAACCTTTTATATATATATATATACATCAAGTTCTCTAAGCTTTTATATTGTTGAAAAAAATTCAGGTAGACGTTGATTTGTAGAGAAAGTGTCATTCACATCAGCATTTGTCTCCAAATTCAGTAATGGATTAACTGGAATATCCAAAATCCTTAGAAAACGATGATGCTGTCCACTCATGGACTGTTCAGTTGTAGTATCCTCCATTAGACTGTGTGCCCCTTGACCGAATAAAAGAAAATAGTATAAAAATCAAAAACGGTCGTAGGTAAAAGCAAGGTGCAAAAAGGAGCCCAAACAAAATGAAAGTAAATGCACCGAGCTAGCACACTGAGAACGTTTATTGATAGACAAAACAGAAAACAGAAAATGGTGAGCGCTTTCACAACATAAAGTTGCTTCATCAGACAACAGTAAAAGGCTTACACTCTATTTAAATAGTCAAATATCCATTAATCAATTAAATAATTAGGGTTAGCAAGCTGCACAGAATCAAAATCAAGAGAAGCTTACCACAGTGAATCCTACAATAAAGATGCACTATGCATATAATGTTACACACAAAGTTACTAAACATATATAACCACACTATATACAGTATAGAAAAACCATATACATACATATATAAGACAAAGCAACGACACTAAGACATACAAAAAAGCTAAAAACATCTAAAATATCTTCTAAAAGATCTAGAAATCAGTGCATGAGTGGTCGAGCCTTCAAAAAGGGAACCAAATTAGTGGCAGCATTCAATCCAGGAAACTTCTCAGCATTAAGCTTCAGCATATATTTTTGCTCATGCCCCTCTGTAATATTTTCTATGTCACCACCCCTAGGGTTTGTATAAATATGTTGTAAAATCAAAAATTGAAAAGAATGTGAGGGATCATTAGACATAACGTGACAGGCCAGAGCACTGGATTGTTTACAGTTGGTAATATCTCTCACATGTACTAAAATACGATCTTTCAACATTCTGTTCGTTTTGTCTACATAATAAGCATGGCATTGTTGACAAAAACAAAAATAAACAACATCAGTGGTTCTACAATCTGAATATTGATTAGAATGTAACGAAAAATGCCTGGTAGGCTGCACATAATTATTTTTGTTATAAACAAACTGACAGGCACTACAGTTCCTACATGGAAAAGTTCCACAGCGAACAGAGTGAGTTAACTTTTTATGTGTTTCCCCATGGCAAAGGTGTTGTTTAAGTGACTTGCTATTCTTAAAACTGAAATGTGGAGTCAGTCCAACCTTGTCTTCAAGGCCAGGAACTTCTTGTAAAAGGTACCAGTATTTCTTAACAACATCCACATATTCATTAATGTTGCTAGAAAACTGGAGAACCACTCTAAAGTCATTCTCAGCTGTGGCACTGTGTGTTGCATCTGCGGTGGCTCTGTTGTGATTATAATAAGGTTTGCACCTAGTATCTCTAAGCTTCCAGGCATCAGATATTGCATTATCAATGTCTGCACTAGAATATCCTCTAGCCAGAAACTCAATTTTCAAGTTATTCAATGCAGCTACTGCATCATTGTCATTACTATGTAGCCTGAATGTCCTAAAAACTTGCCCTCTTAACACATTCCTAGGAATGTGTCTAGGGTGCATACTAGATTTATGCAGCAATGTGTTCTTTCTAGTTGGTTTATGGTATATAGTACTGCGGAGATGATTCAAATCAGATTTACTGATTTTGACATCAAGAAAATATGTCAGTGGCTGAACTCTGGTGTGTAAACCTTAAAAAATCAGTTGTTGAATGCAAGTAATCCAAAAATTGGTCTACATCAGAGCCGGAGCCCTTCTATAACATAAAAATGTCATCTACAAACCTAACATACCACAGTTTTTGTCCAAAGAAAGGATTAGCGGCAGACAAAACGTTTTGCTTTTCCCAACTGACCAGTGCTAAGTTGGCGTAGCTATTGGCACAAGCAGTGCCCATTGCCACACCAACTTTTTGCAGGAAAAACTGTTCTTGAAACATAACAATATTATTTTCTAAAATTATTTCTAATAGGGTGCAGATTAACTGTGTCTTATTATTAGTCAAAAGTTTGTGCACAGTAAGAAAATCTCTAATACTATCAACACCCCAAACATTTGGTATACTGGTAAACAGAGATTCTATGTCCATGGTCACAAGAACAAATTCTTCATCTCTATCTATCGTCTCCATCCTACTATGTAGCCGCTGTAAGAACATCTTAGTGTCCTTTAAAATTGTATAACAGTTGTCCAGAAAACCATGTAAAGTCCCTTCTACATATATGGAGAGGGGCTCAGTACACCAGCCACTACCTGAAACAATAGGTCTCATAGGTGGAAATAACTAGTCCTTGTGAATTTTAGGTAGACCATATATCCTGGGAACAACAGGCTTATGAACATTAAAATACTTAAAAAGTGAATCATCAATCAAATTAGTTATTAACAAGTCAAAAATTAGAAAAGAAACTTTATCTATGATGGCATTCACCATAGATTTAGAAATACGTTGATATGTGGTAGTATCAAGTAACAGTTTCTCCATTTGTGTAACATATAAATCTTTATCTAAAACAACAATGCCGCCTTCTTTGTCAGCCTGTTTAATGATCAATGAATGCAGGCTTTTTAAATCTTGCAAAGCTCTGTACTCTCCAGTAGTCAGATTATAAAATGACATGTTACAGATAGAGCATTCAGCTCCCTAAAAGCAATCTCACATGCATCAATAAAACGTTGAATACCTATGGGTGTAGCTGGAATAAAAGTACTAGGTTGTCTATACATACAGGCATGGTTATATATATTGGTGTTGCCTGCAGAAAAAGTACATTTTAGAGAGAGATTCCTACCCAAAAGTCTTAAATCTTTTAACATTTCTGTAGGATCAGCCCTCCTGGCAGGAATAAATGATAGACCTTTGTTAAGTAAACTGAGCTGTTCCATAGTTAAGTTAAAAGAAGAAATATTAAAGACTAAACCTGGGTCTATAGACATCTCTTCTTGGATTGCTGGGCAGCTCGGTCCATTATAGGAGCCCTGGGTGCTTTGTTGTTGTAGGTTAGACTTTTGGAGCGAGTCCTGAATGGCAGCGCTGCCTTCAGTGAGAAATCGCCCTTCTTTGAGCTGTCTAAAAAAACACTAGTATCTTTCTTACTAGCAGGTGATGGAATAACATTTCCAGCTGATATACATGAAATGCTGGATGTATGCGACGTAACCGTCGACGCATATGAAGGTTTGATAGTGTTACGAGGCTGATCTCCAGCTACAGGAGTTGCAAAGTTGTCCAAAGCAGTAGAGAAAGCTTGTACATTCAAGGCGACATGCTGAGCGTTCGTAGGCATGGACGCCATAACCGGGCGATCAGCCGGAATACCGGAAGTAAGGCCGGAAGTGCTAGCTGCACTGTCAAATGCTTGAATGGTATTCCGAGCAAAATTCAAAGTGCTGTTGCCTTGATTAGGTCTATTAGTAGCTTCTTTGGGCCAAGAAAACACATTATTCTTGGCAAAATCAGCTTTGTCTCTACTGAGTTTGGATAGTTTAACAGTCTGCAATCTCTTTTCGTATGCTACAATGTTATCTTGTAATTGACTCATTATGTTCAGAGTTATGTCACATGAAAAGCTGTCTGAAATCTTAGATTCTAAGTCAATGATCTGTGACTTCAGATCTGCTTCTATAGGTAGAAAAAATTCCAGTAAGAGTTCCATATACTTGGAACTAAATTGCAAGTTCAATTCTTGCCACTTACAAAGTAAAACTGGATATGCATCCCCATAAGTGGGCATATTCAATATTCTCAGTCCACATGTAATGATCTTGGCTTCCAAAGAAGCTTGCAAATGCAGTCACTGCCATTGTAACCTTATATATATATATATATATATATATACATCAAGTTCTCTAAGCTTTTATATTGTTGAAAAAAATTCAGGTAGATGTTGATTTGTAGAGAAAGTGTCATTCACATCAGCATTTGTCTCCAAATTCAGTAATGGATTAACTGGAATATCCAAAATCCTTAGAAAATGATGATGCTGTCCACTCATGGACTGTTCAGTTGTAGTATCCTCCATTAGACTGTGTGCCCCTTGACCGAATAAAAGAAAATAGTATAAAAATCAAAAACGGTCGTAGGTAAAAGCAAGGTGCAAAAAGGAGCCCAAACAAAATGAAAGAAAATGCACCGAGCTAGCACACTGAGAACGTTTATTGATAGACAAAACAGAAAACAGAAAATGGTGAGCGCTTTCACAACATAAAGTTGCTTCATCAGACAACAGTAAAAGGCTTACACTCTATTTAAATAGTCAAATATCCATTACTCAATTAACTAATTAGGGTTAGCAAGCTGTACAGAATCAAAATCAAGAGAGGCTTACCACAGTGAATCCTACAATAAAGATGCACTATGCATATAATGTTACACACAAAGTTACTAAACATATATAACCACACTATATACAG
The DNA here is from genome assembly GCF_019279795.1 of Protopterus annectens. NCBI lineage: Eukaryota > Metazoa > Chordata > Ceratodontiformes > Protopteridae > Protopterus > Protopterus annectens. The sequence goes on from NC_056744.1 coordinate 1,213,495,790, forward strand.
TATAGAAAAACCATATACATACATATATAAGATAAAACAATGACAGTAAGACATATAAAAAAGCTAAAAACATCTAAAATATCTTCTAAAAGATCTAGAAATTAGTGCATGAGTGGTCGAGCCTTCAAAAAGGGAACCAAAGTAGTGGCAGCATTCAATCCAGGAAACTTCTCAGCGTTAAGCTTCAGTATCCATTTTTGATCATGCCCCTCTGTAATATTTTCTATGTCACCACCCCTGGGGTTCGTATAAATATATTGCAAAACCAAAAATTTAAAAGAATGTGAACGATCATTAGACATAACTTGACAGGCCAGAGCACTGGATTGTTTACAGTTGGTAATATCTCTCACATGTTCTAAAATACGATCTTTCAACATTCTGTTCATTTTGCCTACATAATAAGCATGGCATTGTTGACAAAAACAAAAATAAACAACATCATTGGTTCTACAATCTGAATATTGATTAGAATGTAACGAAAAATGCCTGGTAGGATGCACATAATTATTTTTGTTATAAACAAACTGACAGGCACTACAGTTCCTACATGGAAAAGTTCCACAGCGAACAGAGTGAGTTAACTTTTTGTGTGTTTCCCCATGGCAAAGGTGTTGTTTAAGTGACTTGCTATTCTTAAAACTGAAATGTGGAGTCAGTCCAACCTTGTCTACAAGGCCAGAACCTTCTTGTAAAAGGTACCAGTATTTCTTAACAACATCCACATATTGATTCATGTTGCTAGAAAACTGGAGAACCACTCTAAAGTCATTCTCAGCTGTGGCATTGTGTGTTGCATCTGTGGTGGCTCTGTTGTGATTATAATAAGGTTTGCACCTAGTATCTCTAAGCTTCCAGGCATCAGATATTGCATTATCAATGTCTGCACTAGAATATCCTCTAGCCGGAAACTCAATTTTCAAGTCATTCAATGCAGCTACTGCATCATTGTCATTACTATGTAGCCTGAATGTCCTAAAAACTTGCCCTCTTAACACATTCCTAGGAATGTGTCTAGGGTGCATACTAGATTTATGCAGCAATGTGTTCTTTCTAGTTGGTTTATGGTATATAGTACTGCGGAGATGATTCAAATCAGATTTACTGATTTTGACATCAAGAAAACTTATGTCAGTGGCTGAACTCTGGTGTGTAAACCTTAAAAAATCAGTTGTTGAATGCAAGTAATCCAAAAATTGGTCTAGATCAGAGCCGGAGCCCTTCCATAACATAAAAACGTCATCTACAAACCTAACATACCACAGTATTTGTCCAAAGAAAGGATTAGTGGCAGACAAAACATTTTGCTCTTCCCAACTGACCAGTGCTAAGTTGGCGTAGCTATTGGCACAAGTAGTGCCCATTGCCACACCAACTTTTTGCAGGAAAAACTGTTCTTGAAACATAACAATATTATTTTCTAAAATGATTTCCAATAGGGTGCAGATTAACTGTGTCTTATTATTAGTCAAAAGTTTGTGCACGGTAAGAAAATCTCTAATACTATCAACACCCCAAACATTTGGTATACTGGTAAACAGAGATTCTATGTCCATGGTCACAAGAACAAGTTCTTCATCTCTATCTATCGTCTCCATCCTACTATGTAGCCGCTGTAAGAACATCTTAGTGTCCTTTAAAATTGTATAACAGTTGTCCAGAAAACCATGTAAAGTCCCTTCTACATATATGGAGAGGGGCTCAGTACACCAGCCACTACCTGAAACAATAGGTCTCATAGGTGGAAATAACAAGTCCTTGTGAATTTTAGGTAGACCATATATCCTGGGAACAACAGGCTTATGAACATTAAAATACTTAAAAAGTGAATCATCAATCAAATTAGTTATTAACAAGTCAAAAATTAGAAAAGAAACTTTATCTATGATGGCATTCACCATAGATTTAGAAATATGCTGATATGTGGTAGTATCAAGTAACAGTTTCTCCATTTGTGTAACATATAAATCTTTATCTAAAACAACAATGCCGCCTCCTTTGTCGGCCTGTTTAATGATCAATGAATGTAGGCTTTTTAAATCTTGCAAAGCTCTGTACTCTCCAGTAGTCAGATTATAAAATGACATGTTACAGATAGAGCATTCAGCTCCCTAAAAGCAATCTCACATGCATCAATAAAATGTTGAATACCTATGGGTGTAGCTGGAATAAAAGTACTAGGTTGTCTATACATACAGGCTTGGTTATATATATTGGTGTTGCCTGTAGAAAAAGTACATTTTAGAGAGATATTCCTACCCAAAAGTCTTAAATCTTTTAACATTTCTGCAGGATCAGCCCTCCTGGCAGGAATAAATGACAGACCTTTGTTAAGTAAACTGAGCTGTTCCATAGTTAAGTTAAAAGAAGAAATATTAAAGACTAAACCTGGGTCTATAGACGTCTCTTCTTGGATTGCTGGGCAGCTCGGTCCATTATAGGAGCCCTGGGTGCTTTGTTGTTGTAGGTTAGACTTTTGGAGCGAGTCCTGAATGGCAGCGCTGCCTTCAGCGAGAAATCGCCCTTCTTTGAGCTGTCTAAAAAAACACTAGTTATCTTTCTTACTAGCAGGTGATGGAATGACCTATGATATTGCAGTTGAACCTGCTACTCAGGCTTTGTCCATATTTTCAAAACACCAGCTTCCTTACAATTTAGCAGCTAACTTGTTCTTCGGTAAAGTGTTCAATTTACAAGGCTCCTGTACTCAATGAGGAACAAAGTTGGGGCCCTTATTCCATTATTTTACCATGTGGAACAAATGCAAAAACCCTGTAATTCCTTTAACTTTATGTTCCACAACAATGTTCTCAAGTACTGGGTTAACCATTCTGTACGTTTCTTCAGCAAAGTCATAGTGCAGTTTCATTGCTGTCAATGATCTTCAGGCACCAATCAATAATTTATGACTCGGTTACTAAGCAACAACAAATCAGCTGCAGAACAGGAATAGAACTTCTTTGAGTAAAGGCTTTAAAAAAAAAAAAAGGAATTATCATGAATGATCTTTAGTTGTTACACCACTGCATGCTACTTTACAAGCTCCAGTGTACAACAATAACAGTGCTTGCATTATCAGAGTAAAGACAGATTTTTGCCCTCACTATCTACTTGGAACCGTCCCACAGAAGTTTGCTAACACTATCTAAGAGTAACGTGCATCCAGTCACAAAAGAGAAAGAAAACCACTTCATGTAAAATCAGTGTATGTGATTTCCAGATGTTTGTAAGAGTGTGCATGCTGGTTACCACCATGCATTTGCTCATGCAATTATAAGAACTAAATATCGCAAATGTAAGGTGCTTTGATGCAAAAATGTGCAATACAGTTAAAGACTATTTTTTAACTATATGATTATTATTACTATTAATAATGCTCTGTTCTTTGTCCTGATGTGGAACTTCTGCAAACTACAGACTAAGAGTATATACATACTCTTATTAATTACACACATACATAATGTTATGTTCTTGTCTTTTAGTATCGTCTACTGAATGAAGATGCTGTTGAAACTTAATGAAATTGCTAAGCAAAACTTTTCAGAACTAAAAAGTATACACCAACCTCTAGGTTTCAATAAAATTCTCACCCTCATGCTACGTTCACAATATGGGTTAGTCAGTTAGCATGGTGGCAAGAAAATGTGATTCAGACATAGAAAATTCATAATGAAAAATACTTCATTATAGTCTCATAACCATGTCTCTGAAATAAACACTATACCCTCTGAGCTGACCATGCCAGTGCTCTCCCTTGTGGCCCACACACTGCATTAGCAAAGGGACCATCCTCCACACGCACGCACACACACACACACACACACACACACACACACACACACACACACATATATATGTTTTACACACTTACACACACACACACATACATAGATATATAAATATATATATATATATATATATATATATATATATATATATAGGTCTAGGACATTTCACTGAATGCACACTTCACTGAAAGTCAAATTAGTGTGCACGTTTCACTAAAAGCACAATTCACTGAAAACTCAATTCATTGAAACACATTTCACTGAAAGTTATATATCGCCTTTTCCCCACTGTAGTGCGACCCTGGAGTTAGTATATATATTTAGTAAGGGTGGAGCACCGCTCCCCCACATATTTTAAATTTTTGAACTATATACATGGAAACTTGCAATTCCAGTACATTACTGTTTTCCGAACATAATATATACTTAAAATATGGTGCCCCCCCACACCCCCCCTTACTATATATACTAAATCCAGGGTCCCACTACAGTGGGGAAAAGGCAATACATAACTTTCAATGAAATGCGTTTCAGTGAATTGAGTTTTCAGTGAATGGTGCTTTCAGTGATTTGTGTTCAGTCATTTGAGTTTCAGTGAAATGTGCATTCAGTGAAATGTCCTAGACCCATATATATATATATATATATATATATATATATATATATATAAACACACACACACACACACACACACACACACACACACACACACACACACACACACAAAACCAGACTTGCAATTCTTACTTAATTCCTCTAGTGTAACCACTCAGGCAGACACACACATTCAAGCAGGCTCATTCATGTCACTACTGAGAGACACTCACACACACACACACACACACACACACACACACACACACACACACACACACACACACACACACACACACACACACACACACATCAACACCCTCCCTGCTCCCAAGTCTTTGCTGAAATTACTTGCACTGCAAGGACTCCCACATGATTGAATAGTTGATCACTGTGATTTTACAAACAAAGCCAAAAAGTAAAATGGTCAAAGCTAGCGTTTTTCACTGTGTGATACCTTAAACCTCCTAGAATAGAGGCCAGTGGGATATATGTAAATGACCCCTTAAGGACATCGAAAGTTTCAGCTATATGGCTTTTAAATGTCCATGAATATTTACTTTTTAAGTCTTTATGGACAGATTCAGGCCAACAAAGCCAAATGCCACTAGCTGTGGACATGCACATTTCGGCCTTATGATCTCATAAGCACAAACTAATTGGTTTATCTGTGTGACCTTTTTACTTTTTGGTTTTGTTTGTTAGTTGGGATATCTTGCAGACACCTTAATGGTTATGAACATCAGCAGGGTTTAAAGACCATGTGTTTCTAGATTATAGACAAAGAGTCCTCTTATACTGTGCTGACAAGGTCATAAGAAGGCTGAAACATGCACGTCCACAGCTAGTGGCATTTGGCTTTGTTGGCCTCAATCCGTCCATACAGATTTAAAAAGGAAAAAGGAAAATGTTATGGACATTCAAATGCCATACAGCTGAAACACTTGATGTCCTTAAGGGGTCATTTGCATATACCCATGGGCCTCTATTCCAGGAACTTTAAGGTATCACATAGTGAAAACTCTAGCTTGGCTAGGTTTTTCTTGTAGTTTTTAACATGATTTTACAGTTGTCACTTTTCCTCTAGAGAAATAGCTAAGCAAATTAGAAGTACATACATTTTTGAGGACAGCGCATGGCTAATTAACATTAGCCTCTCCCCACGAGCTGTCAAATTACAATATGGCTTCATCAGCTAGACCATACTCTGAAATGAGGCCCCTGCAAGGGAAAATCTCAGTGGTAAGGCATACTCTGAATTTGAAAAACTTAGCACTTTGCAGAAAACCTTACAGTTTTTCATTTCCTGCATCAAGCCAAGCTTTTCTGAATCCCATGGAATATTTTTTTGTTATCACTAGTGGAGGAAACTAACTTCTTTAAGTACATATCCTATTAAAAGGTAAAAGAAGTCAGACAGTCTAATGAAGTTTAATTATGTATACATTCATACAGTTAAGCTGTCAACTAAAATCTGTCTTGGTTGAAAAATGGTAATTCATGACCTGTGAAACTCAAGTTACCTTATTTGCAAGCTTAAGTGCAGCTGAGCTCCATAAGTCGTTCTGTTTAGATAAATGCTTCACTTGTTCCTCTAGTCGGTGCCTCTGCAGCTGATACAGTCCATGATATTCATCTAACAGGCTGGAAAGCAAAAGTAATCGGCTTTAGATAACAATTGATAGTGTTTTTTCAGTGGTCGAGGAGTATGATTCCCTCACTTTCTATTTTCCTGACTGTGGGACTCTAGGCTGGTTACCTAACCAAGCAGCATTCCCTGGTTGAGTCTGAAAAGGATACAATTAGACCAGTGCTCTATCCAGTTCACAAATAAAATAAAATAAAGTAAAATAAGAACATAAATGCTGGGATTACACAGTCATTTGCAACATGCAGAAATTAGAATCTGACCAAATTAGGCATCAGGATAAGTTTAGGTCTGTCTACTTCTGTGATGCAAACTAATAATGTGCACCAAACACAGAAAGTAAGTGTGTAAATGTACATAAATGTATTCAAATACAATACAGAAAGATCTACGTTTGCTACAGGTTAAAAATACTGCAAAATGTAAATAAATGAAAAATAAAGAAATAAATAATGCAGAGAGCTAAATTTGTTTCAGATAAGACTAATATCTGAACCTAAAGTTTCAGAATGCAGCCTGAATTTAATAAACAGTGTGTTGTATGATACTAGGCAGTACACTGGTTCAGTGGTTAGGGTCACTGACACATTGCTCCAGGGTCCTGGGTTTCATCCTGACATAGTTCCTGTTTAAAAAGACTCCAGCTATTTTGTACATATCTTTGTGAGAGTCTTGTGTTTTTTTTCAGAATTTTTTGGTAATTTATTTCTTGTATTTGTAACATTTATTGTATTTTAATCTCTTTGCTGATCTGATGACGTTTTAACAGCAGTGTCAGTGCTGCAGCAGGTAGTATACTCACCTTTGCTGCAGAAGGCTGTGGGTTCTATTCCCACACCTAGTAGATGGATACTGACACTGCAGTATAACATAGTACCTATCAAAAAGAGTAAGGCTCCTTTAGTACCTATCAAAAAGAGTAGGGGTCCTTTATTTAACACAGCATGAAAACATTACTTACATATTTACAGGCACACATATACATGTCAATTTCGTAGTATCTATAATTTTTGTTAATACATCCTCATTGTTATTCTTACACAACTGACCCCCAAACCTTCTTCCACAACCATAATCTGATTTTTTGAAATATATCTGCCAAAATTCATTTTTCATTAAACAAAATTTCATTCAGTCTTTCATACAAAATAACCCAGATTAAATAAAATAAAATTCTATCTACCTTTCGCAGATATTTTTTCTTGCTTGTATATCTATACATAATCATATTAATGTCCGTATTGTTTACATTATTCATATTAATAGTCTCAAAAATTTTTACTCACAGAACTTTTTCCAAGGTTTCACCACTCTTTCGCACTTAAAAAACTGCTCTGTTGTCTCTTCCTCCCCACAAAATAAACTCACTCTTTCAACTTTCTTTTCATGTGGCATATTCCCCTTTACTGATAACTTGTATATCACCAGTCTCCATAGGAAATCCTGTCACTCCACTATCTTAGTAATATACTTTTTCCCTTGCCTAAATGGTTTTAAACACTTTTTCTGGTAAATTTGCCCATGGATTTACATAATAATATAGTTTTATCACATTATACCACATTCTTCTATCTTTCTCTATATCATCATTTTTCCATGTTAGTATATTTTCTTGATAATTTTTAATTTGATTTAAAAATTATTTTTCTCAATTCCTTATTCTCATCTCGCAGATGTTTTGTACTTCTATTTAAACACTCTCACAGTTAAGTTCTCATTCTCTTCCATTACCCACTTTAATGCTCTATAGAAGTTTAAAGAAGCAGAACAAGCAACAGGATTTAGTAGCCTCAATCCCCCTTCATCTTCACTCATATTTAACACATCTATTTTTACTGAGTTTAATCCTGAACCCCATATGAAAGAAAACACCAGCTGCACAATTTTCTTTCATATTATACTGGGATCATATAAACATTTGACATATACTATTTTGCCATTTATACCAAATTCACAAGACAAATCTTTTTCCTGAATGATAATCTGTATGTCCTGCACATGAGACATATTTCTTTGATTTCTTTTGTCAAACGCTCCCCTTGCATCATAACTATATCCTTTTCCCCAAATTATATTCCTATCAAACACTTGATTCATTAAAAAATACAAACCCCCCAATTTTCCCCATATCACATCACCCACACCCTTACTTTTATCTCTATTCAAGGTCATTCCCATTTCCTTTAACTATGCATTCAGATAAAAACAACACTTCCCTCATCCATGCTTTGCTCTTAGCAACTACAACTATATTGTCTGCTTATATCAAAACTACCGGTTTCACCACCTCCTTTTGGAACACATATTGATCATCTTACATTTTATAAACAACTTCACTCACTGTCCTATTCATCACCAATATAAACAATATTCCACTCATGGGCAGTCTTGTCTTATACCAAACCTCTTGCATAGTTCTTTACTCAGCCACTTATTTAATAACAATTATCACTCTGTTACCCTGATATGCTGGCATACGCACTCTCATAATTCTATTACCTACTGCACACTTATCCACAATATCCCATAAAGCATAATTTCATACTGTATCAAATACCATGTTGATATCAGCTACCATAATTTTCACATCCTCCCTTTTACTTATAACATCAGCTACAAATTCTCTCACAACCAATAACAATTACTTAATATCCCTTCCCTTTTATACTATATATACTTTCTTCCATAACATCCCTCATCCTTTCTTCCATTCTCCTGTGTTTTATTCCCATAAAAATTATAATCTCTGTTTTTTACTGTGATGTGTCTCCATTTTTTTATTTCATTGTATTCAACTATCTTCCATTTAAATTTTAATATCCCACTTCATAGCTGTTCACAAACAAATCCTTCATGCAACCAGTTATTCAGTGCATTTACAAAATACTCTCTTTGCCAATCCATTAATTTATTGTATATTCCATACCTTATACCATCTTCGCCTTATGGTGAACTGACATTTACTTTAATGCTTCATCCAATTCACTAACAGTAACTTTGTTTTCAAATTCTCCCTTAACTCATTCAGGAAATGTATTTACTTTCCATTTCCTTTTATTTCTCATCCTTATACTGTACATATTTTCTACATGCTGTACTATAATACTGATAATTTGCTCTTGTGTTCTTTTTGCCTCTCTTTTTAAATGTTTTATTTCTCTTATTATACTAATACTCCCTTTACTATTTTACCCAAATATGCAGATACCTCCTCCCTTCTCCCTTGAAAGTAGTATCTGCCTAAACGGTTTTGCCTTATTTTTTTCTCGACTTCTTTTATATATTTCATAGGTTCATAAGTTGGTACTAAGCTATCGGCCCTAGGGCCTATACAAGCCTACCCATAACAATTCCCTGGATATTTCTTCCCACAACATTTACTTCTCTGGACCCCTGTCTAGCAGGGTGACTGACATGATCCCCGGGGTGAATTTCCTATCTTCCATCCAATCATCAAGGTTCCTTTTGAAGAGGGCCAAGGAGGAGCTCTGCTTGACATGTATGGGCAGTCTATTTCAGAGTATGGGGAGTCTCTGGGTCAGGAACCTATCCCTCCAGCATGTTTTGTTCATTGTGATGACAAGGTTTAGATCCCTGGAGCGTGTGGCTCTGAGGGATTGGGATTTCTTTAAGTGGAGCATGTCCACCAGCTTAGGGTTTGACATGGCCTTGTACGTTAAGCAGAGATCGCCTCTGAGTAGACGGTATGCCACAGAGTATAGCTGGAGATTTTTTAGACGGTCAGCATACGGCATCTGCTTTAGGCCTTTGATTCTTTTAGTGAGGTATTTCTGTGGCCTTTCCGACTGTTGCAGATGTCTTGTGAGGTACATACCAAACGAGGCATTATACTCTATAATTGGTCTAATGAGGGATGAGTACAGTGGGACAATGACCTCCTTTTTCCTGGATGAAAAGCCCTTAGTGATGAGGTGTGCCACATAGAAGGATTTCCTGACTGTTGTGGCAATGTGGTTATGAAAAGTGAGACCACTGTCCACCTGTGACCCTAAGTCTCTCATCACACTTTCGATGTTTAGTGTACTGCCACCTATGTAGTAATTCATGGGTACATGTTTTTTTCCAAAGGGGATAACTACACATTTCTTGGCATTAAGCTTGAGCCCATGGCTCTGGCACCAGGCATCTGTTTCTGTAAGGCCCTTTTGTAGAATATCCACATCATTTGGGGATTCAATAATGGCTCCCAGTTTGCAGTCAACTGCGGACTTTGTTAGCCAGAGTCCCTTAGTGTTGGCCTGTACTTCAGAGAAGTAGATACCAAACAAGAGTGGTCCCAGGACTGAACCCTGAGGTACTCCACTTGTCACTTGTCTGGAGCTGGATTTGGAGTCAGCTACTTTTACAGTCTAGGTTCTATCAGTTGGCGACCGATCGAGTGACGTAGGGATTTATGCCCAGCTTAGTAAGTTTATCTATGATTCCAGAGTGGTGGATGGTGTTGAAGGCCTTGACAATGTCCAGATAGGCTGTGTGGACTGCCTTACCCTCGTCCACAGCTCTGGAGACTGATTCAAAGAAGTCAATCAGGTTCAGGAGACAAGATCGGCCTTTCACAAACCCAAACTGGGTGGAGTCCAGTGTTTGAAGGTTGCCAATGTCTTTGTTTATAAGTTCCATAATAATGCGTTCCATGCCCTTGCAGATCAGGCTCGTCAGACTGATGGGACGGTAGTTCCCGGGATCCAAGTTGATCGCCCTTGTGGAGTGGGATAACTGTAGCTGTGTGTCACTCAGTGGGCATGAAGCCTGAGGTGAGGCTATGATTAAACATGACACTTAGGTGAGGTGCCAGTTAATTTTGTAGTTCATGTAGTACACAGACTGGGATGTCATCTGGTCCCATTGATTGCTGTATTCTTAGCTTTGAAGAGTGCGGTTTCTACCTGTGTGGCCATGATTACCGGAATTTGGCAATCTTTTGGTATTGAGATGGGTCCTTTAGGGGGTGAGAGGGGGGTGAAGTTGGCACTAAATCGATTTGCCAGGATATCGGCGACATCCTTGGGATCAGTTTATTTAATGCCATTCTGTTGAAGCTCAGAGCAGATCTGAGCATTGCCATTTAGATTGTTGACATAACTATAGAATGCCTTGTGGTTGTCTTTGGAATCTTTGGCAATTTTATTTTCGTAACTAGCTTTTGAGGATTTTATGAGGGATCTCAGCTTCTTACTGTGGCTGGTGAGGGAGTTTTTTGCATCCTGGGATTTTCCTCTTTTCTGCAACAGTTTCTTCATTCTGTTGTATAGTTTGTTTATAGCAGGGGCCATCAGATTGGCTTCCTTTTTTTGGAGGAGAGCATCTTGGTTCTTTTTGGGATGGCACAATTCATGCACGAGTGGATGTGCTCGTACAGTGCCTTAGTGAAAGATTCTGCAGTCAGACTTTCAGATCCTGTCTGCATGGGTGTCATGAAGTTTGTCACTTCTGACTTCAGTAGCATGAAGTTGGCTTTGGAGAAGTTTTTTAAGGAGGTTTCCTTACTGGGGGGTGGGGGTGGGATGTGGATGTCAAGGGTCATTTGCTTATGGTCAGACCTGACCAATGAGGGGTGATCACTGGTGTGGAGCATCTATCTCCCATGTTGGTAATGACCAGGTCTAGGATATTGGAGCCCCTGGTGGGACTTAGTTGATCCAGGGCACTGGAATTTATGAATTCCAAGAACCGTTGGGAAAAGGAGTTGGTACTCGAGTAGTTTTCCCAGTTAATGGCAGAGTAGTTGAAATCACCCAGTATTAGGGTGTTTGGTTGTATCTTAATATTTTCCAGTATGTTTAGAAAGATGTAGTGAGAATCTTGGGGCATGTTGGGGATCTGTAGCAAGCTACAATTTGGATTGCAGTCTTACCTAGTGTTAGTTGCACCTGGAGAATTTCAGATGCATTGTGTTGGGCAACTAGCTTGGAGGTGTGAATATCCTTGGTGAATATGGACACTGCTCCACCTTTAGTGTATCGGTCTTGGTTTTGTGGCCGAAATGTGTGGTAAGAGTTGTAGTGTGGCATTGCAGAGGTGCTCTCTGGAGCCTTGAACCAAGTCTCAGTTACTGCACAGATATCGATGTTCTCCATTTTTAGGAGTGCCTCAAGAGAGTGCATTTTGAGGGTTAGACTTCTAGCATTCAGTAGCATTACCTTCAGATTTTGCATGCTTGTATCTGTTACGGTGGTGGTTTTGTCCTTTGACCCTTGCCTAAAAAAAAGCACTATAGGGGTGGCAAGAGCTTTAGCCAGTAACCTGAATCCCAGGGGTGACAGATGCAGACCATCTCTGGAAAAGCATCGTGGTTTGTCGATCATGTCTTCCCAGGCAGACAGATACTGGATCCCCTTTGAATGACACCAGAAGCTTAGCCAATTGTTGAAGTCAATCATTTTGTCCTTATACTGTGGTATCATTCTGGGCGAAGGCAGGATGCTACTCAGGGCTAGGGTCATACCTGCCTGAGCTACATGATCCGAGAGCTCTTCCATGTCTTTTTTCATGTAGTCCAGGGCGGTACGTCTCAAGTCATTCACTCCAGCATGGACAATGACAGAGTCATATTTCTTTTTCCATATCATAATACTCTCTTGTATGATTCTCCAAATTCTCTAATATAGTTCTATATATTTTCCCATGCTTCACTTTTGCATTCCTTCTTACACCATCTTGCCAAAAAAAAAACTTTTTTTAGTTCAATCCACCACTTAGACCATTTTTTTATAGAGGTCCTTCAAGGTGATACGATGTTTCCATAACTGCAATATTTCTCCAGTTTCATCCCACAATTTCTCATTTATTCTTTTAATTCCATTTCCTATTTTAATTTACTCCCTTTCTTCCAACAACTCTACCCATATTCCTAAATAGTCTGAAAACCTCATCACAGCTGTATCACAAGCTGCTACCACCCAAGCCTTCTGATAACACAAAGGTATCAATTTCAGATCCAAGTCCCCGTTCTATATGTCCATTGACTTTTGTTCCACAAAGTTAATTTACCACATTTTTATCACTTTCTGTATTTTTTACATCTTTCCCTTCATTTTACATCTTCCCCTTAAATTACAATTAAATTCCCCTTTAATTTTAATTTTCAGTGTTAATCACCACATAGTATAATATCTGATGAAACAGATTCTCTCGTTCATTGCTAGTTATACATGCATATAATGCTGTAATTCTATAAACATGTTATCTCCACCTCACATCTAGTACTTTCACTATTTTTTATACAACACAGCCACCCCAGAACAGCTTTCACTTCCTAAGTTCCATATTATATTTCCAACCCATATTTTTTTTCTGTAGCAGTCTTCCTTCACTTGTCAGGAATCTTACATCATCTAACAGAATAATATCTGTATCACATTTAGCACATTATTCTAGTATCCTTATCCTTCTTACACTGTCAATAATACTGTCCTCATTTACTGGCAGTACTCTAAAACTGTTGCTTTTCCTTCCTTTTAAGTGTAGGGGAAACATTTTAAAATTTTCATTGCCTTATTACTGAATATTTTCCTGAGTTTATGTACAAATAAAGTACAATTGTGTAAGTAAACTTACCATAACAGTAGATGTTTGAATGATCACTGCTGCAGTCACCATGGCTATACGGGTCATATCCTTAAGGATATAAAACCTGGTCAGCTTCCAAAGCTTCAGGGCACCTTCCACACACTCAAACTGTCGAGCAACGTGAGCTGAGCTGAGGAAAGGACAAGTCTGGGCATGAAGCCCTTCAGAGCTTTCCTAACAACAGAAAGATGGAGGCTGAGCCCTGACAGGACCAAGCTAGGAACAACAAAAATTAAATGTCCACACCCTGGCACACCACAAAGCACACCAAAAAAAAAAAACACAAGGGAGATGGAGGGAGGCAACAGCTACTGCAAAATAGATGATTTGAACATCTGCAATAGTAAATTTACTTACACAACTGTTCATCATATTGATCACTTCTGCAGGAGTCTTAGCTATATGAGCAGATTACCATAGCTAACTGCATTTGGCAGGTGGAGGGAGAAGAGTCCAGGGGCCCCTGGAGAATGTTCCTAGCAAAGTCTGATCTGGACCAACAGAAGGACTCAAGCTTATAGTGCTTTAGTTTTGCTACAGTGAGTACAGCAAAACATAATATCCTTAGGCAACCATTTGGAAGTAATATCTTTTGGCATTGTTTATTTCTTGTGAGGTAGATGAAGGGATAACCAATTAAAAAAAGAAAAGAAATGAACAACTGATCCAAAGATCTAAAATAATTAGTTCTGTCAAGGTAGCACCTGTGTTGTCTGTGGACATCCAAATTATGAAGTATCCTTTCTCTCTCATTTGTAGGTTCAGGAAAGAAAGTGGGGAGATGAATAATTTGGCTTAAAGTAAACTCAGATACCAATTTAGGCATAAAAGAAGGGTTGGAGAATGAGATAAAGTTGAATCACCATAAGAATTTGCAACTCAGATACCCCTCTTGCATAGGTCAGAGCAATTTGTAAAAACTTGTTTCCATGTTAAGAACCTCAAGTTAGCCAGGTCAGCTGGTTCTAAATGGAGCATGTTTTAGCTTCTCTAACACAAAATTCATATCCAAAAGAGGGGACACCAGTTTTCCTGGAAGCCTCTTATGCAAAATCCTTTCAGAAATATTTTAAAAGGGGAGGATCCATGTGCAGCCATGCTGAAATGGTCAACAAATAATCCTTGATAGAGGAATAAGAATGGCCAAAGGATAGGAACACACACAAATATTGTAAAACTGGAGAAATATTAGCCTTGAATGAGAACTAGTTATGTTGTTGGCACCAACTAGAAAACCTTTTCCACTTCCTAACATATCATTTTCTAGTAGCTGGCTGTTGCTGCACTTCCTCAGTAAACAGGTGCCTAAAAGGAATTAAGACCATATTAAACACCCCTGTTCTTGTGTGAGTAGATCTAGTCTGTGAGGAAGCTTGTAGTAATTGCCGCATTGCCAAAAGAAAGGAGAACCATAGTCGCCTAAGTTAGAAGGGAGTTACTACAATGTTCTTTGTGGAGTACTCCAAATATTAGTGAAAATTGTAGAAAAGCATACAGGAACATTCCTGTTCAAGGAAAAGAAAAAAAAAATCTGCCTTCCAGGCCTTCATACATGGAGTCCTGAAACAGAATCTTGACAGCTGATTGTCTACCTGAGGAACTTGCCACAGAAGTATCAAATCCTGGAAAAAACCCTGATCTAGTTTTCATTCAAGGGGGTCTGCCATAGTCCTGTTCAGCTTGTCTGTCACACAGTTTTGCTCTAACAGAATGTAGAAGGCCTGTACAGCAACACTGTGCTGTGAAGCTATATCCCAAGCTAATATGGTTAGTTTGCAAAGGGGGTATGACCTGGTCCCCCTTGCTTACTGATGCACCACATGACTGTGGTACTGTCTGTAAACACTTGAAGAGGTTGTGAGGACTACAGATAGTTCGCAGAGTTGTGTGCCTTGTTCAGGGCAAGCACCTCCTTGATATTTATGCGAGGTCCAGGTGCAGACAGATCCTTTGATCCAGACCTCTCTGCATCAAGCACAACTTCCTTTAAGAGCACACAGGGAACAAACTCAGCCCGGGGTCTGGATTTCTCTAAATCTGTCTCCCTCCAGGTCCCCAGTAAGCCCCCTACTGGTACAGCTGTAGGGTTAGACCCTCAGCCGAGTGTCCAAGCCAAGTCCTCCAGCACCCTCTCTGTAAACCCAGTGCTTTGTGTCCCTGCCAAGTAACTGATACAAACACACTGAGAGATTTGATTCTTCACACACACACACACACACACACACGCACACACACACACACACACGCATACACACACACACACACACACACACACACACACACACACACACACACACACACACACACACACACACACACACACACACACACACACACACACACACACACACACA
Organism: Protopterus annectens; assembly: GCF_019279795.1. NCBI lineage: Eukaryota > Metazoa > Chordata > Ceratodontiformes > Protopteridae > Protopterus > Protopterus annectens. The sequence goes on from NC_056744.1 coordinate 1,213,511,764, forward strand.
CACCTGGGAAAGGCTGGCACATATTTACTTGTTGTGTTCCCTTCTGCCCAGAGTATAAGATAGTTATCACTGCCACCAGACACTTCACAAGTAGCTACTCTAAGGTCCTTAACAAAGGGTGTCCAATTATACTGTGTAATATTAATACTAATACAAATGGTAGTAGTTGACCAAGACGGCTAGGCCTTCTGGAGTGGCCCACACAGTGTCACCAAAAAATATAAGCATTCGCAAAGGTTGAATACTTTCTACAAGAACCAGCCACAATAAAAGTTTTAAAAATATTTAATAATAAATAATAAAAGAGCATGAAAATACTGAATATGTATTTACAATAAACCAAAGAGTTCAGATCACAGGAAATATTGAAAACAATATGCATGGACAGGTTCAGACAAAAAGAAAAAACAATTCCTAAACTAAGCTTTACTATATTTTCCTGACTGAATCTAAAATAATTTATTGTTCCCTAGTAATTTACTTGGGCAAGGCAAGATGAAATATATGAGCAGTCTTTTTAATCAGGCTCCCAAATGGAATACTCTATACTCTTAAAATTCTCTTTGTAATATCAAAAATATAACTTCCAAGAGGGCTGGCAGAATGTCCTCATCTGGTCACCTGACTCTAGGTTTTCACAGTACTGCCCTCTGAAGCTGAGAAGGGAATTGAACATAGACGTCTGCAATACACATCCAAATGTTTATGGCAGTGCCTGGAGGCCTCCCCTCTTTTCAATGAGCTAATGAACAAAGGATCTGTCCCACACCCAGCATCGGTCTTACTCAGCACTGTGGGGTACCTTTCAATGGTTTAACAGCTCATTTCCACTTCCCTTATTTTTTTTTAAATAAGCCAGCTGGTTAACCTTTGCTGTGCCAGTGTCCTCTATTAAAAACTATGCATTTAATTCAGTTACCACAATATATGTACATTTCTCTTCATTTCAGCAGGGTGCACTACTGATACATTTTAACAAAATTAACACAAGCAGAGCTCACAAATACATTTTCAGCACAAGCATCTGTGCAAACTAGCTTGCTATACAAATGACATATAATTATTTACAAAATTCCAGCTAGATGTGCTGGCACAAGTCATACATCCACAGTTTTACATAAAACCTGCATACATTTTTAACATCCTTCTCTTCCAGTTAATCAGTTCTAAACAGCAAAGTAACATTTTTAACACTTAAATTACCATAATAAAGCAACTGTTAATATGGACAAACATCCTTCTTTTTCAGAAGTGATCACCTTCTGACTTATGCAGTCAGAAGTTACCATAACCAAGATAAACAAATTATGTACAGCCACATACATAACACTATAAAATTCAATAAACAAACCTTTATCAACTCACTAAACAATACAAGTTCATAGGTTCATAAATTAGTACTAGGATAGTTGCCCTTGTGGGTAAATTTAAGCCTAGTTAATTATCCCATGTGAAAATCAAACCCTGCACCTTGTCTGTGTAAGTTAAACACTTTAACCATTATGCCCACCTCCCAGAGGAACACTCTAAAATTTATGCCATCACATAATGCAGACTCTTACTTTAATAGCATCCTCCTAAAAACCCTTAATGATTGAGCTCAAGCAGATAACAAAAGATTAAGTTCAACCCAGCACCACGGTTAGCTAAGGGAACAAAAAAAAATTATGCATCAAATAGACAAATGCATGGAAAGAGTGGCACAAAAATATAAATCAAGCATTGTTTCTAGCATTTAGACACATTGTAAACTTCACTAAACACCAGACTAAACTAGAAAAACAAAAATAGAAGTTATGTCCTTACCATAACGTTCCATGTGGAGTGTTCATCTCGCCTTTGTTCTTACACATGGGTTCGGAGCCGATCCTCGGCTCCGTGCCGGCCTCTTGCAAGCTCTGCATTGAGAAGAAGCTCGAGACAATCTAATACCCACAATCCCCCTCTGCCTTTACCTCAGATCTAGTTTGCGAGCAAACCAATCTATAGAATAGCACACTCATGCTCACATCACATATGTACAGAAAGAATCTACACATAACTATATATATATAAGCCAGACAGACATATAAAATATATATATATGTCAATTATGTACACAATATTGTAACAGTAGCAGAATGCTCCTGGCCAGGCATCAAAGAACGTTCTTCCTAAGGGTGGGAGGGTGGGACTGTAAGAACAAAGGCGAGATGAACACTCCACATGGAACGTTATGGTAAGGACATAACTTCTATATGTGATAGTGTTCAATCTCGCCGTTTGTTCTTACACATGGGTAGCCCTAGCTCCTTGTTCCTGAGGAACTCACGGAGGGCGTTCTTGAGCACAGTGGAACCAAAGGTTGCCCTGTCCCTAGAAACCTTGTCTACCTTATAATGAGAAATGAATGTATGTGGTTTAGACCAAGTAGCAGCTGCACAAATAGCGTCCAGTGGTAGGCAGGCTGCATGAGCCAAAGATGTAGACACTGACCTTGTGGAATGTCCTTTGGGTTTGTGTAACAGGGTTTGATTTGAAGAATCGTAGACATAGATTATACAATCCGTTAACCATTTAGAAAGAGTTCTTTTGGTAACTGCAAGTCCTTTCCTGCTATCAGCAAAAGCCACAAAGAGTTGATCTGTTTTTCTGTGATCCTTTGTTCTATCCAAATAAAATCTTAGCTGTCTGTGAACATCTAATTTGTGTAACATATACTCCATTTTGTTGGAGTGGTTTTGAAGAAAGTGGGTAATTCAATGGACTGATTAATATTGTTAATAGAACACACTTTAGGGAGGAAGGATGAATTGGTTCGAAGAGAAACTCTGTCAGAGTGAAAGATCAAATACGGGTGCTTGATGGAAAGAGCCTGAAGTTCAGATACTCGCCTAGCGGAAGTAATGGCTACCAGAAAGAGAGTTTTCCAGGATAAAAATTTTAGTGAGCAAGAAGAGGCAGGTTCAAAAGGGGGCAACATTAATTTAGATAGCAACAAATTTAGACTCCAAGGTGACGTAGGAGATCTGACCGGTGGTCTAATATGAAAAACTCCTTTTAAAAAGGCTTTACAAAGTCTGTGAGCCATAACAGGAGCTCCACATTCTTCCACATGGAAATTTGAAATGGCAGCCAATTGAACTCTTAGTGTAGCAGGAGAAGCACCCTGATGGAATAAGTCTGTTAAGAACTCTAAGATCTTATTCAAAGGAGCTATAAAAGGATCCACATGGTGTGTATTCGCCCAGAATACAAATCGCTTCCATTTGCTAGCATATGTCTTAGTAGTGGAAGCTTTATGCGAAGCCACCAAAATATCCTGGACTGCTGGTGACAAAAGATCAGACCTGGCTAAGTTGGGAATTGGAGCAGCCAAGCTGCTAGATGGAGGGACAGAAGCGCGGGATGGGGAACCCCTGATGAGTGAGTCAATAGGTCTGGCTCTGGGTCCAGAATCCAGGGTCCCCGAATGCAGTGTATCTTCAGGAAGGAAACCAAATTTGACAAGGCCAGAATGGGGCAATGAGGATTATCGTCCTGTGTAGGTTCTTGGCTTTCTGGAGAAACTTTGATATCAGAGGAAATGGGGGAAATGCATACAGGAGTCCCGGGGGCCAATCGTGAACCAGTGCGTCCCTGGGGACTTCCCCTGGAGGGGGTAATAGGGCAAAGTAGCTCCTGCATTTGGCGTTCATTGGAGACGCAAACAGATCGCAGGAAGGCTGGCCCCACGTGCAAAAAATCCTTTTCGCCACTGACTGTTTTAGGGACCACTCGTGCGGTAACAGAATTGCTCTGCTGAGCCTGTCTGCTATGACGTTGGATGACCCCGGGATGTGCGTTGCTATTAGAAAGCGACCCGTGGACTCCGCCCACTGCCAAATTCACATGGCCTCTCTGCATAGCTGATAGGACTTGGTTCCCCTTGCTTGTTTATGTACCAGACTACCGACATGTTGTCCGTCTGAACTGCAATAGTCCCTAGAGGAAGAAGGGGAGCAAAGTGTTGCAACGCTAGAAACACTGCCCTCAACTCTAGAACATTGATGTGCAGATTGTACTCCAAATTGGTCCATTCGCCTTGGACTGTCTGTCCCTGAAAGATGCCCCCCCACCCTATCAGGGAAGCGTCCGTGGTCACTGTAACTGTGGGCGTGGGTAGCACAAACGGTCTCCCTTGGAAAGGTTGAACGTTTGAAGCCACCAGTTTAGATCTGCTTTGCATGTCTTTGTTATAAGAATCTCGTGTGTTAGAGGTAGTTGTTGAAACGACCATTGTGCAAACAGCAGCCATTGTAGGACTCTCATGTGCAGCCTTCCCAGGGGAATTGCAATCAGGGAGGCTGACATGAGGCCCAACACCTTTAGCACTAGTTTTGCAGGAGATTTCCTTGACAAGAGTAGAAGACGAATATGAGTCTGAAGTGATAATATCCTTTCTGGGGGAAGCCTCAGAATCAACTGACGTGTCTAACTCTGCTCCTATGAACAAGATGTTTTGTGATGGCTGAAGTAAGGATTTTCCGAAGTTTACGGAGATCCCTAGGTGAACACACAGTTGGAGAACAAAGTCTCTGGCCTGCAGTAGTTGACGCCTGGTGGTGGCCGAAAGGAGCCAGTCGTCCAGATACGGAAACACCTGGAATCCCTGGCGTCTCAAGTGAGACGCTACCACTACCATGCATTTGGTGAAGACCCTGGGGGCTGAGGTCAGACCAAAGGGCAGGGCTCGAAATTGAAAGTGACTGACTCCCAGCCGGAAGCGCAAATGATCTCTGGATGCCCTGGCCATTTTGATGTGGTAGTATGCATCCTCTAGATCTATTGAGCACATCCACTCGTCCTTCTGTAAGAATGGAAGGATCGATTGAAGCGTGACCATTCGAACTTTTCTTTCTTGACGAAAGTATTGAGGTAGCTTAGGTCTAGAATGGGCCTCCAGTCCCCTGTTTTCTTTGGAACTAAAAGAACCTTGAGTAAGTCCCGAATCCTTGCTGGTCCGCTGGGACTGGCTGGATGACTCTTTTTTCTAGCAGCTTTGAAATTTCTAAAGCTGCTGGCTCTCGCAGATGGGGTACATCTGGGAGTCTTTTCTTTGCCGTGCGATGAGATAGGAAGCGTATGTTGTAACGTCTGGTAACGACCCTTTTTGCCCACTTCTGTGTAGTTATATTTTGCCAGGCCTGAGGGTATAAAGCTAGCGACCCCGACTGCCTCCAGAGCAGGACAGTCGGGCCTCCTCTCAGGAGTGCTGGAAAGGTTTACCAGGGAGTGTTTCCCTGTCACCTTGATGTTGCGGACTCCCTCTGCCGCCAGGGCGGCGTCTTCCACCTCTGCCCCCTCCTCTGCCTCTAGAGGGGGCATCACCCTGTGTGCTTGAGAAAGACCCTTGGGGTTTTCGAAACCACATTTTTCCACCGCGTTGCCCTTTGGGGTACGGTCTGGTTGGGGTGGAAAACGGACTCCGACAGCAGACAGAGTCTTTCCCTCTTGTTCACACCGGGTAAGGGTCTCCTTTACTTTGGGGCCAAAGAGAGTGGCACCGTCAAATGGGGCGTTTGTAAAGGAAGACTTGAAGGCTTCCGCAAAGGAGCATAGGTGCATCCAGGATTGTCTACGAAGAGCAATCGCTGAAGCTGCTGCCCTACTCGAACCTTCGGCTGCGTGAAATCAGCCTCATGGACGAGTTAACAATCGATGTTAGGGTATTAAGTTGCGCTGTCACTTTCTCTGAGACAGCTGCATCTGTAGCACCCTGGAGGGTATCTCCCAACTCTTTGACTAGATCCCTCTGTAGACATGTAAAGTGGGTCAAATAGTTCAGGGACCGCATGGAAAAAGCCGCTGAACTAAAAATGCGCTTCCGTATCTATCCATCGTCCTAGAGTCTTTATTAGGAGGATGGATAGACGAGAAGACTCCGACATCTCCTTTTTCGTGGCTGCTGCCACCACCATAGCGTCTACTGGAACTCCTTTTGTAAGGTAGGACTTATCCTGAGGTGCTGTGATGTACTTGTTAGGTTTCCTTGGAACAGGTTCCACTGTGTCAGGAGCCTCCACGCCCTTCGAGCAATTAGTTCCATTAGTTCAAGGGCGGAGTGACCCAGGAGGAGGAAGGGCGAGCACCAAATGCCTTCAGCAGAACTGACTCATCCTCAGAAGGGAAGGGACTGCCAGTCACCTCTCTGCTTCAGGATCTCCAATATGTCCGAAAAGAGACATCTTCTGAAGGTGACTTAGGGACCCCTCTGGCTCATCTAAGTCAGTGTCAGATGTCAAGGATTCCTGTGGAGAATCCAAGTGTCTCCTCTTACACAATCTCTTCCTAGGGACTTCCTCGGGGAGCATCCGAAGAAGCCTCGAAGAAGAGGGGCACCCTCCAGGGGTGGCTGAGACACTGGTGCCCGACGCTTGGATGTGGCCGTGGGTGCAGATGAAGACAAAGGCCCTTTATGGGGAGGAGAAACTGCTTCCACTGATGTGGTTGTCTGGGTAGACAACACCTTCCTCATCAGGTCGAACGCTCCCGGGTCCCGCATCGAAGAGTCCCGGTTCAAGAAATGGGAAGAATCCCGACACAGGCACGAAGGCATCGACCCGAGGACGGAGCCGAATCGATCTGCGCCTAGGCCCGAGGGGAGAGTCGGAACCGACACGTCGGTTCGACTCGGCCCCGGAACCAAGAACAGACCATCGGCTCGAGACTCCGGTACCGGGTCGGAGTCGAGGTGAGGAACAGACCGAGAAAAGACGGTTCTGGACCCGAGGGCTCCACAATCAGTAGATCAGCCTCTTCGGCTCCAAAGACTGAATCGGTCTCGGAGGAGGAATGGATGGAGATACAGGAAGGCCTTCAAGTTCGACACCAACTGGGTGGAAACCGAAATAAGTTTAGAGGGCGAATGCTCCAATAACTTCTGCACCACGCGATCCACATCGACATCCGAAAGTTTGGAGGAAGAACGGGTCGAAGGAACCGAAGACGGAGCCGACCTCAATATGGTCACACACACACACACACACACACACACACACACACACACACACACACACACACACACACACACACACACACACACACACACCTGGGAAAGGCTGGCACATATTTACTTGTTGTGTTCCCTTCTGCCCAGAGTATAAGATAGTTATCACTGCCACCAGACACTTCACAAGTAGCTACTCTAAGGTCCTTAACAAAGGGTGTCCAATTATACTGTGTAATATTAATACTAATACAAATGGTAGTAGTTGACCAAGACGGCTAGGCCTTCTGGAGTGGCCCACACAGTGTCACCAAACAAATATAAGCATTCGCAAAGGTTGAATACTTTCTACAAGAACCAGCCACAATAAAAGTTTTAAAAATATTTAATAATAAATAATAAAAGAGCATGAAAATACTGAATATGTATTTACAATAAACCAAAGAGTTCAGATCACAGGAAATATTGAAAACAATATGCATGGACAGGTTCAGACAAAAAGAAAAAACAATTCCTAAACTAAGCTTTACTATATTTTCCTGACTGAATCTAAAATAATTTATTGTTCCCTAGTAATTTACTTGGGCAAGGCAAGATGAAATATATGAGCAGTCTTTTTAATCAGGCTCCCAAATGGAATACTCTATACTCTTAAAATTCTCTTTGTAATATCAAAAATATAACTTCCAAGAGGGCTGGCAGAATGTCCTCATCTGGTCACCTGACTCTAGGTTTTCACAGTACTGCCCTCTGAAGCTGAGAAGGGAATTGAACATAGACGTCTGCAATACACATCCAAATGTTTATGGCAGTGCCTGGAGGCCTCCCCTCTTTTCAATGAGCAAATGAACAAAGGATCTGTCCCACACCCAGCATCGGTCTTACTCAGCACTGTGGGGTACCTTTCAATGGTTTAACAGCTCATTTCCACTTCCCTTATTTTTTTTAAAATAAGCCAGCTGGTTAACCTTTGCTGTGCCAGTGTCCTCTATTAAAAACTATGCATTTAATTCAGTTACCACAATATATGTACATTTCTCTTCATTTCAGCAGGGTGCACTACTGATACATTTTAACAAAATTAACACAAGCAGAGCTCACAAATACATTTTCAGCACAAGCATCTGTGCAAACTAGCTTGCTATACAAATGACATATAATTATTTACAAAATTCCAGCTAGATGTGCTGGCACAAGTCATACATCCACAGTTTTACATAAAACCTGCATACATTTTTAACATCCTTCTCTTCCAGTTAATCAGTTCTAAACAGCAAAGTAACATTTTTAACACTTAAATTACCATAATAAAGCAACTGTTAATATGGACAAACATCCTTCTTTTTCAGAAGTGATCACCTTCTGACTTATGCAGTCAGAAGTTACCATAACCAAGATAAACAAATTATGTACAGCCACATACATAACACTATAAAATTCAATAAACAAACCTTTATCAACTCACTAAACAATACAAGTTCATAGGTTCATAAATTAGTACTAGGATAGTTGCCCTTGTGGGTAAATTTAAGCCTAGTTAATTATCCCATGTGAAAATCAAACCCTGCACCTTGTCTGTGTAAGTTAAACACTTTAACCATTATGCCCACCTCCCAGAGGAACACTCTAAAATTTATGCCATCACATAATGCAGACTCTTACTTTAATAGCATCCTCCTAAAAACCCTTAATGATTGAGCTCAAGCAGATAACAAAAGATTAAGTTCAACCCAGCACCACGGTTAGCTAAGGGAACAAAAAAAAATTATGCATCAAATAGACAAATGCATGGAAAGAGTGGCACAAAAATATAAATCAAGCATTGTTTCTAGCATTTAGACACATTGTAAACTTCACTAAACACCAGACTAAACTAGAAAAACAAAACTTCCATTCCAACCTTCAACCATCCAAACATTCCTAAACTATTCTGGTCAGCACTAGATAAACTTTTACATACAGGAGACACCACCCCCATCTCCCCCATCCCATTCCATCACAATTCAACTACTATTTGATTTAGACAATACAGTGTCTAAACAACATTAACATTAGTGCAATCCTCACACTACCCAGCACCTGGCTCAACCATTCACAGCCATTCAACTTCAGCCTCGTACCAGCATCCACCATAAAAAGATTTTACTTAAACTAAGGCCCACCTCCCTAGCTCTCGACCAACTCCCAGCTGACTACCTACAATGGGCGGCTGACGCTATAGCATTTAAAATCCCCATCCTAATAAAATAGGTCCATATCAGAAAAATATGTTCCGCTTATTTGGAAACATTCCTACATCATGCCATTACACAAAGAAGGCCAATCAACCAACTTCAACATCTATAGACATATTGCCATCCTGTCACCGTTGTCAAATATTCTAGAGAAATCATCAATTCCCAGCTGATGCCCCACCTTGTTTTTAATAAATTACTCTCCAATATCCAACGTGGGTTCACACCTGATCACATCACAACTGCACTCTTCAATTTCACCAATACCATTAACCAAAATAGAAATGTCAGAAAACGAATACCTACTCTGTTCTTATACCTGTCTAAGGTGCTTGATACATTGTCACCACTACCTTCTTATAGAACTTGCATCTGTTGGCCTCTCCCATCCCTCCCTTTCATGTTTTATTAGCTACCTTTCTCAAAGGGAACAAGCCATTAAATGGCAACAAACCTTCTCATCCTTTCTACCAATAACCACTGAACCCCCACCCTTTTCTTCAATATCTTCATTAATAAACTTCATACCAGCACCCACCCATTGCGGTGGTGGTGCTGCGGTAGCGTTGTCGCCTCACAGTTAGACGTTGCCCGTTCGATCCTCAGTTAGAGCGTCTTCTGTGTGGTGACATGCGTGAATGGGCGTTCCTTCGTGGAAGGTTGTGCATTAGGCCCGGCAAGCCAGCACGTAAAACTCTACTGCCAATCATTAGCAGACCGGAGTTCCATTGTGGCGATCCCTAACCGGGAAAAGCCGAAAGACACAAACAAATACCAGCACCCACCCAGCCAACACAGTACAGTATGTCAACAATTCAACCTTGATAAATGCAGCCCTTTCTTTTCCCAAACTCCAAGAAGACAATGAACTTCTTCAAAGAAGTGGAAGTTTGGAAAAAATCACAAGTTACTACTTAATTCCAACAAAATAAAGTTAATGCTATTCACCTCAAAACCCCATCTAAAACATAAACAATCCTTCAATATCACCCCTGCAAACACGACCGAGATCAAAATAGTAACCCAAACCAAACTTTTAGGCATGATAATAGATGAACAGCATACCCTTCAGTTTATAAAAAAAAAACACATCAGAAATTAGGCTCCCTCTGTGGGGCAAAGGCATAACTTATGGACACAGCAAGGGCAACACTAGCCTCAACTTACCTAGTCTCCTCCTTCCTTTATGCTTCCCCCATCCTCACTAATCTAAATAACACATATAAACAAGCTAGCATCATATTACAATAAGATAGCAAAGTTTGCAACCAATCTTTCATATAGGGCACACCACTGTCAGGCTTTAAAGAACCTAGTTGGCTAGAACTTTCAACTTAACTAACCTACTTGCTGCTAACTATAGCACTAAAACTTATCATCATCCAGAAATATGCCCATCTCTAAAGAATACCCTCCACCCCTACTCCCTAGTCAGACATCTCTGCTCCAGTGAACAATTTATATTACATACTAACAGGGTACATAATCTGCAGGGAAACCCATCTATAGATACTATGTCTCTAAATTCTGGAACTCCATTCCTACCCAAGTAAAAATGAAAGTTATGTACCATAATGATAGAGCCATACTGTCTGATTTTTGTCTGGTTCAACGTATGGGTTTTTGGCTCCGACTAGATCCGCCCTCCACCAGCTCTGAAGCTTCTTTCATACCCAGGGCTCCGAATCCTTCCCATACCCATAATTCCATGTACTCCACCTTAATCCTTCAGATTGAGTTTGCTCCCATGTAGCACAACTACCATATAGCTGTCTACATACTACAATAGCGACACAAAAAATAAAGGAAGGAAGAGAAGACAACAGTCACAGACAGGGAACTGAGCAGTAACCATCCGGTCACCCCAAAATCATATGTGTCAATTTAGGAAGGGTAAGGGGGGGTGGGATTGAACCGGATGAAAATCAGACTACATGGGTCTATCATTAGGGTAAGTACATAACATATGTTCTATCCAATGCTATTTTCATCCAATTTAACATATGGAACAAATTCCCAAGTTGTCTATCTGGGTGGTATCAAGGAAGGACATTCCTGAGGAGAAGCACATACGATCTTGACTACTGTGGCCTGGCATCTCTGGCTATGGTCAAAACTGCAGAAGTAATGTGGTTAGTTTCATGGATGTCTGGTCCAGAAGAGGTAGTCTGGATGGGTGAGAGAGATCTGGATAATGATCTAACATACATGGGGGATGCACTTGAGCAGACACAGGAATGGGAACCCTGTTTGTTGGGGCCAGAAGAGAGCAATGAGGATAAGCCTGGCCTTGCACTGTCTGGCTTTCTGGATGAATTTGTTTACTAGAGGCAAGAGAAGAAAAGCATGACAGAGACCCAGGGCGTCTCTCTGTGATTGACCCTGTGGAGGGATCAGGGCAAAGTAACTGCTGCATATGTTGTTTAGGGGACAGGCAAAGAGGTGTCTGCCAATACACTGGATGAACCCAGGCTGTGCGTTACTATCAGAAAACAGTGTAAAGACATTGTCCATTGCCAGACACCTATATTATACATAGTCCATATTATGAGACAAATATATTATTATATAAAAGGTTTGTTGATGATTTTTTTTTAATATGGAAAGGTGATGATCAGACACTAAAAGAGTTCATTCAATATATAAATGGCACCACAAGTTTCCAGTCTTTCACAGGGAAATGGTCACTACACGAAATTGAATTTTTGGATGTCATACTACTGAAAGAAGGCAACACTGTACAAACACGGTTATTCAGAAAAGAATGTAGAAGAAACTCTTTGCTACATCGCACTAGTATGCACCCCCCATATATCTATTGCAATATAGTAAAGGGTCAAGCACTCAGGGTCTCTAGACTCACCACAGATGAGACTAGGTTTCAGGGAACCATAGAGACCTTATCTAGCGAATTCAAAGAGAGAGGGTATATGTCAGAAGAAAGAAGGAGTGTGCATCAGGAAGAGGTCGAAGAGGTTGTAGATAGGAGAGTAAGTGGAAAACCCTACATATACAGAGGTAGACAGATAGATCATCAGAATGAAAGAAGAGCCTTGTTCAGGCCACAACAGCCAGTAATACCATATACAAATAATAATAATAAGATCAGGGAGATCTTCCAAAGAAATTGGAATATTCTCACAATAGATGATGATATACAGCGACTTGTGAGTAATAAACCTAGATTTACTTACAAGAATACAAAATCACTCAAACGACTATTATGTTATGAGAGAAATAATAAATTGGTGTTAACATCTGATAGAAAAGGGACCTATGCTTGTAGGACATGTAACCAGTGCAGTTACATGTCTAATACCAATAATTTTGTCCATCCTGACAGTGGAAGACCGTATAATTTTTCAATTTATACAGACTGCAAGTCACGGGATTTAATATACCTAGCAGTCTGCACAAAATGTAGTCATTTTTATGTAGGAAAGACAAATAGGACCCTTCGAGAAAGAGTTAGAGAACATGTCTATGCCATAAACAGGGAAGATGACAGCAATGCCCTAGCTAGACATGTTATAAATGAAGGGAGTACACATGGTTTTAAATTTACTGTGATTGAGTTTGTATATAAGAACATTAGGCTAGGTGATCATAGAAACTACACTGAACAAAGAGAGACAAGGTGGATCATGAGGCTACAAGCAGATAGACTATCTGGTTTGAATGACAGGGTGTCCATGAAACCGTTCTTGATAGCAAGCTATTAGTCCAGCGTTTTTCAGGATGGCTCACAAATCTATTAATAAACAACATGTATATTTGATATATTTTATATTTTTATAGCATACATTTATACATAAGCACATGTTTTTTTAAATAGTGGAACATATAGTTTGAGATATGTATATATGTTTTTTAAGCTGCATGAGGCTGAATCATCTATTATAAATTAAATATTTGTTTTTAATATAAAGAATCACAGAGGTTTTGAACATGAATTTCAGCCAGCAATTTTTTAGTTAATTTTTTAATCAATTAAGCACTGATGTCATCAAGTAAGGAACAATAATGATTGGTTGACGAAGTAACAGCAAAGGTATTTAAATGTAGAAATGGCTTAGCTTTTTTAACAGTCTGATGAAGCATTTGAGAGAATGTGAAAGCGCTTACTGGATGCTTTATTGTTTTTGTTCTTTAGTTCAGTGTGTTTAATAAAAGATCAAGCTTCTTAGTGTCGTGTTGTGCCTCAGGAAAAGGTTATTTGGATTTTGGAACTACATTTTGCTCGAGGCACTTTAGCCTTTGTGGTTGATTCGTTTTGCTTAACTGCTGCATATGTTGTTTAGGGGACAGGCAAACAGGTGTCTGCCAATACACTGGATGAACCCAGGCTGTGCATTACTATCAGAAAACAGTGTGAAGACATTGTCCATTGCCAGACTCTCATGGCATCTCAACAAAGTGGATAGGAACGGGTCCCCTCCCTGTTTGTTTACATACCACACCACTATCATATTGTCAGTGTGTATAGAAATGACACCCTTGGGGAGCAGATCCTGAAAGACCTGCAATGTTAGGAGGACCGCCCTAATCTCCAAGATGTTGATGTCTAGATTGGCCTCTATAGGTGACTATACATCCTGGACCACCCTCACCCTAGAAGGGAGGCATTCATATTTTCTCCTGCTTCGAGTCCATGTAAAAGGGGCGACCTTTTATCAAAAAGGATGATGTAATCCACCAGACAATGCGCTGTTTGCATATTTGAGTAAGTCAAACTTTCATAATTAATGAATGTATGTTCTGAGACCATTGTACCACTAGGGTCTACTGATGTACTCTCATGTGGTACCATAAGATCAGCTGTGCTGGGGATAAAGGATGATAAAGTACTTGCATTGCTACAAGGCACAACAATGTAACCCTGCTTTGGGGAAGACTGATGACCTGTAAGTTGGTATTGAGGTGGCATCCAATGAACTTGATTCTTTGTGTTGGTGTAAGGTGACATTTATGAAAATTCTCTGTTATCCCTAATTTCTGTAACCATTGGAGCACAAGGTCTAAATGGTGCAAAAGCAGATACTCAGGGGCAGCAGTTTGGAGTCAGTCATTGAGATGGGGGAAAAACTGGATCCCTAGCAGATACAAGTGTGCTGCAACCTCCAAAATGGTCTTGGTGAACATTCTGGGGTTTGTGATAAGACTGAAAGGCAGGGTTCAGAACTGGTAGTGACTGGCTCCAATCTGGAAATATAGAAATCTCCTGGAGTGCTTCTCTATCTTCACATGACAGTCAGCATCCTGGAGATCTATTAAGCACATCCAATCATCCTTGCTCAGCAAAGGAAATATGGATTGAAGATTGACCATCCAGAATTTTTTCTGTTTCACGACATGATTAAGATGACTGAGATCCAAAACTTATCTGAGATCCCCTGTCTTTTTTGACAAAGAAAAGAACCTTGAGTAGACTCCAAATTCTTACTGGTCTTTCGGGACCAGTTGGATGACTCTTTTTTTATTTTTTTTTTTTTTTTTTTTTTTTTAGTAGCTTTGAAATTTATACTGCTGCTGGTTCCCACTGACTGGATGGAACATCAGCAAGGAATAAGGGAATTAAGTAAGCCTCTGGAAATTATCTTTAGCACCCAGGAATCTGTGGTTATACCTTGCCAGGCTTGAGGATGTAAAAAAAAGTGCCTCCTGACTGCCTCCAGAATGCAGTAGTAGGGCAACCATTCAGGGGCTCACAATCAGGGCTTCTCTGAGAAATTACAGCAGAAGCCCTGATTGTGTGCTCTGCCTCTACACCTAGGGTGAGGTCCTTTAGAGTAACCTTCACCTCTGCCATGAGGAAGCCTATCTCCAGGAGAGTCTTGGTAAGAGTTCTGAGACTTTTGGAACCACGGTTTCTTTCCCATTCTTTGATTCCTAGAAAAGGATCTTTGAGAAATGGAGAAACAGATTCCCACAGCTGAGAGAGTCTTATCATACTGCTGATTCTTCTATGGGTCCAAAAATGTGTGGCCCCATCAAAGAGGGCATTAACAAAGGATGTCTTGAAGCTTTCCACAAAGTCACAAAAATGCATCCAGGCATGACTGCAAATAGTGATGCCATTGCCTGCTGCCATTGCTGTGTCATCAACTGCACTGGACAGCAGACACATGGCTACATTGGAGGTTAACTACAAGGTAGCTAACTCGGAGCTCACTGTCTTTTGGACATCCACAGGTAATATACCTGAAAGGGATTTGGAGATTTCCCTATTCAAATCTGTCTGGAGTCTGGTCACATGAGCTAAATAAGTTAGAGATCTGACAGCAAATATCTCTGAAGAATAAGTCTATTTCCCGATCCTGTCTATTGCCCTAGAATCCCTTTTAGGGGGATGGACTGAGGAACTTTCTTCTGATAATTCCTGTTTTGGGGCCACTGCTACCACCACAGCATCTACTGGTAGACTTTTGCTCAAATGTTTTCTATCTTTGGGATTTGGAAAAATTCTATCTGCATTCTTAGGACTAGGCTCCACCATATCAGGGTCCTTCCAAGCCTGTTGTGTCATAACATCAATTAGAGGATTAATGGGGGTTCAGGCGCCTTGACAGCGAGACATTTCCCTGTGGTAAATTTGACTGGGGGCACATGACTGAAGTGACATTCAGCTGCAAAGAAATATGGCTGTTTGCAAATTCCCTGTGAGCAAAGAGAAGCACACACTGCCATGCTCACAGCTTTAATAATCAAATGCATGGAGGCAGAAGAAGTAATGAGTGTTGTGCTCAGTGTACAGAACATACTCATGTAACTACAACATGTAGAAGTGTGCTACAGCATGGAGGAAATCCTGCAGGCTACTGTAATCACATTTATGCTCCAGTATGCATTTTAGGTAATATTCCATAGACACTGGGAAGGGGGTAGTGGTCCACACACTCCAATTGTGAAGGTACTGCCCATTGTGCACTGCATTTTTACTGCCACTGACATACCCTCTGGCCATACTGCTGCTGATGCCTGCCATATTGCCTGCTGCCTCTTGTTCCCTTGGGGACAATGGACATTGTTTCCCCCCTGTGCATTTGGTTATTGAAGTTGTGGGCATGGCTACGTATTCCTCTCTTTGCCCAGAGGGAATTTGCAAAAAGCCATATTTCTCTGCAGCTGAATGTCACTTCAGCCATGTGTCCCCAGTCAAATGTACCACAGGGAAATGTCTCACTGCTTAGGTGCCTGAACCCAATCAATGGGGGTACCACCTGTAGATCAGAGCATATGTATGTACCTTTAAGAAGCATTTCCAGATGTAGCACATGCATATAAATACTGAACACGTACGTGCAGGCAGCAGTGCCATTTTGAGAGAACAGCCAGAGTTTTAACATGTATGAGTGTGGTAGTCAGTCTGTTTATAAGTTTATTTAAGTTTAAGCTATAAAGCCTCATTTCTGATGCTTTTGTGTATAATAAAGCTGCTTGAACAGAACCCACAAATATTTGTCTGTTTTATCCTGACCAGACGAGCGACATGGTGTCAGAACCAGGATTAGAAGAGCTACTTCTTCGAGCCATGAGGTGCAGAGTTGAAGGTGAAAGCTGAAACAGAGCACAGACAAATGAAAAAGGGCCAGAAACAAGCTAAATGTAAAGAAAACTGCACAAATGATTTATTTGGCAAAGAAAATTTTAAAAAAAGCATTTATAAAGTACAATACGCATTATTAATCAAACGAATAGCACAAAACGTATTATTAAGCAAACAAAGGCACAAACTGCATTATTAATTAAACAAAATGTTTGAAACCACGATACTTGATAACACTATCAAAACTATTCATATGGGGCTCAGAATTACTTTTGGTTTGCCTAACAAGCATGTTTAAAGTAAAACAGGTACAGGAAAAATATAATGAGCATGATAAGAGATTAAAAAGACATAACAAGTACAATAAAAAGGCAAACTGAGCTTAAAGAGCAAGGTGACTGCATTTTTTAAGTAAAAGACCATGTTTGGGCACAAAACAGAAGTTATGTACTTACCATAACATTCCATGTTTGTAGTCCATCTCGCCTACATTCTTGCTGGATGGGTTCGGAGCCGATATTAGGCTCCGACTCGGCCGATACTAAAGTTCAAGAACTTTTACTGGCTCGAGGCCTACCCCTATCCCATGGTGCCTCACGTCAATTCCCCAGATCTTGTTTGCAAGAAAGCAATAATAACCTAATAGTTATGAAACTATATATATAACTGTGTACATACAGACAAACATTGTGTAACATTATCCATTCCAGGTGGACAACAACTACAACCAGGTCAGACAGCATAAGTATAGTCGACCAGATCTTCCAGGAACAGGAAGTGGGCAGAAGGGAGGGACCCAAGAATGTAGGCAAGATGGACTACAAACATGGAACGTTATGGTAAGTACATAACTTCTTTATGTTATGTAGTCCTATCTCGCCGTAATTCTTGCTGGACAGGACAGCATCCCTAGCACCATTAACCCGGGTGTCTCAAGTGAACAGACTCTTCAGCACAGTGGACCCAAAGGATGACCTCTCCCGGGAGGCCAAATCCAATCTGTAATGAGTGACAAATGTATGTGGTCTTGCCCAAGTAGCTACTGCACAAATAGTATCAATTGGGAGCCTAGATCTAAAGGCACATGAAGTAAATACTGCCCTTGTTGAGTGGCCTTTTACTTTGTTTGCCAGCAGTCTGATAAGCAAAGGAAATGCAATACGAAAGCCATTTTGAAAGGGTAACCTTAGAAACAGGCAAGCCTTTATTTTTGTCCGAAAAGGAAACAAATAATTGATCTGATTTTCTGAATTCTTTAGTCCTGTGTAGGTAAAACCTGAGAATTCTGTGAACGTCTAATTGGTGTAGTCTGTATTCAGATTTATTAGAATGATTTGGAAAAAACACTGGTAGCTCAATAGTAGTGTTAAGATTATGCTCTGAGCATACCTTGGGAAGAAAGGAAGGTTTTATCCTGAGTGAAACTCTATCCTTATGGAAAACAATGTAAGGAGGTTGAATAGTAAGAGAGTGCAGTTATGAGACTCTCCTAGCAGAGGTTATGGCTACTAAGAATAGTGTTTTCCAAGATAATAATTTCAGATCTGATGAAGAAGAGGGCTCAAAGGGTGCAGAAATTAAGGATGTGAGAACTAACTTTAGGTCCCAGGGTTCTGGTGGTTGTTTGATTGGAGGCCTGAGAAGGAGAACACCTTTCAAAAAGGTTTTACACAAAGAGTGGAACATGATAGGAATTCCCATGAAGCCAAAATGGTAATTAGAAATGGCAGCTAACTGAACTCTGACTGTAGCGGCTGCAGCTCCTTCACGAAAAATGGACGCAAGGAAGGGCAAAATAGATTCAATAGGAGCTGTATAGGGATCTAAGCCTTGGTTTACAGCCCAAATAGAGAACCTTTTCCATTTACTGGAGTATAACTTCCAAGTGGAAGGCTTATGGGAAGAAATCAGAATGTGTTTGACTGAAGGTGAGAGGGAAACGCACCTGGCTATTCGTGGACCTGCAGCAGCCATGCTGTCAATTTTAGGGTGTGAATGGTCAGATGGACCTGCCCCGATTGATGAATCAGGAGGTCTGAAGATTGTTACAGAATCCATGGTTCCTCCAAAAGGTAGGGCCACAGGAAGAGAAACCAGACTTGATGAGGCCAGTAAGGAGCAATGAGGATCAAGGTACTTCTCAATTGTTTTGCTTTCTGTATTACCTTTGGGATGAGAGGAAAAGGTGGGAAGGCATAAAGGAGTCCCGGGGGCCAATCGTGGACTAGAGCCTCCCTGGGTGACATCCCCGGATGGGGAATTAGGGCAAAGTAGCTGCTGCATTTGGTGTTCAGGTGTATGGTGAATAGGTTGCAGCAAGACTGGCCCCATCTGTGAAAGATCTCTTTCGCAACTTCTGCGTTCAGGGACCACTCGTAAGGCATGAGAATTGCTCGACTGAGTTTGTCTGCTATCACACTGGATTTCCCTGGGATGTGCGTTGCTACCAGAAAGCATTGAGTGTCCATCGCCCATTTCCAAACTCTTAAGGCCTCTCAGCAAAGCGGATAAGATTTGGTTCCCCCTTGCTTGTTTATGTATCACATGACAGACATTTTGTCTGACTGAATCGCAATTGTCCAGGTGGGAAGAAAGCTGTGACGTGCTTGCAACACATATAGCACTGCTCTCATCTCCAGAACATAGATGTGCAAGTGGTTCTCGTGGTTCTGCCAAGTACCTTGGACCGTCATTCCCAGATAATGGCCCCCCCACCCTATCTGGGAAGCGTCCATGGTCAAAACTGCCTTCTCTTAGGGAGGAACAAGTGGACGACCTAAGAGACGTTGTTCTGTATGCAACCACCATGTCAGATCCTTCTTGCAGGTGTTTGTGATAAGAATCTGATGAGACAAGGGAAGATCCTGCATTGACCATTGGGCAAATAGTAGCCACTGAAGTACTCTCATGTGCAGATGGGCCAGAGGAACTAATAGAATGGAGGAAGCCATTGTCCCTAGGACCTGAAGGACTACTCTGGCCTGAACTTTGTGACTGTTTAGCAAAGATCTGACTTAGTTACGTAGTGATTCTACTCTTTCTGGTGTTAGTCTTGCTGACATGGTGGTTGAGTCTATTTCGGAGTCTAAGAATACAGCAGATGGAACGTTATGGTGAGTACATAACTTCTTATTTGTGCTGACATTACATTACACTTTGAACCAGTGTCTACTTTGAGCTCTGTGGGGTTACCATTGATCAGGACAGTACAAAATACTTCATTCTTTGCCAATAAATCTACTGCAGTAACTTGTCACCGACCACTGATACACCATCTACGTAGAAATAGGGTTGCAGCTCTCTACATGATCAACTTGCTTTTTTGAGTGACCTTACTTAATAAATGAATGAGACTTGCTTGATTTACAAAACTTTTGAAAATTATTCCATTTTTTACACTTGTGGCATTTCTGACCAAATGCTAAGCACTTCTCTCTTTTAAACTCATGGTTGGCTCCACAGTTACAACAGTTAACAATAAGACTTGACTTGGGTTTTGCTGACTCACCCTTGTACTGTACTGAGCATGCCCTCTTTACTGAGCTAGTCTTGGAACTTGCTAGGGGTTGCAGCTGCTATGTGCTTAGGCCTGTTTCAGATTGCCACGTGTTGCATGCTGTCTACGTTTGCTCTAGAGGCTGCTGAAATCATGCTCTTATCACTTGTAAGCATATTTGTGTGCCCTTCTGTGAGCTCATGGATTTGACAAATCTCTATGGCATTATAGAATAAGTCCATTACCTGATCCTGTCTATTGCCCTAGAATCCCTTTTAGGGGGATGGACTGAGGAACTTTCTTCTGATAATTCCTGTTTTGGGGCCACTGCTACCACCATAGCATCTATTGGTAGACTTTTGCTCAAATGTTTTCTATCTTTGGGATTTGGAAAAATTCTATCTGCATTCTTAAGAATAGGCTCCACCATATCAGGGTCCTTCCAAGCCTGTTGTGCCATAACATCAATTAGAGGATCAATGGGGGTTCAGGTGCCTTGACAGCGAGACATTTCCCTGTGGTAAATTTGACTGGGGGCACATGACTGAAGTGACATTCAGCTGCAAAGAAATAGGGCTGTTTGCAAATTCCCTGTGAGCAAAGAGAAGCATACACTCCCATGCTCACAGCTTTAATAACCAAATGCATGGAGGCAGAAGAAGTAATGAGTGTTGTGCTCAGTGTACAGTACATACTCATGTAACTACAACATGCAGAAGTGTGCTACAGCATGGAGGAAATCCTGCAGGCTACTGTAATCACATTTATGCTCCAGTATGCATTTTAGGTAATATTCCATAGACACTGTGAAGGGGGTAGTGATCCACACACTCCAATTGTGAAGGTACTGCCCATTGTGCACTGCATTTTTACTGCCACTGACATGCCCTCTGGCCATACTGCTGCTGATGCCTGCCATATTGCCTGCTGCCTCTTGTTCCCTTGGGGACAATGGACATTGTTTTCCCCCTGTGCATTTGGTTATTGAAGTTGTGGGCATGGCTACGTATTCTTCTCTTTGCCCAGAGGGAATTTGCAAACAGCCATATTTCTCTGCAGCTGAATGTCACTTCAGCCATGTGTCCTCTGTCAAATGTACCACAGGGAAATGTCTCACTGCTTAGGTGCCTGAACCCGATCAATGGGGGTACCACCTGTAGATCAAAGCATACGTATGTACCTTTAAGAAGCATTTCCAGATGTAGCACATGCATATAAATACTGAACACGTGCAGGCAGCAGTGCCATTTTGAGAGAACAGCCAGAGTTATAACATGTATGGTAGTCAGTCTGTTTATAAGTTTATTTAAGTTTAAGTTATAAAGCCTCATTTCTGATGCTTTTGTGTATAATAAAGCTGCTTGAACAGAACCCACAAATATTTGTCTGTTTTATCCTGACCAGACGAGTGACATGGTGTCAGAACCAGGATTAGAAGAGCTACTTCTTCGAGCCATGAGGTGCAGAGTTGAAGGTGAAAGCTGAAACAGAGCGCAGACAAATGAAAAAGGACCAGAAACAAGCTAAATGTAAAGAAAACTGCACAAATGATTTATTTGGCAAAGAAAATAAAAAAAAGCATTTATAAAATACAATACACATTATTAATCAAACGAGTAGCACAAAACGTATTATTAAGCAAACAAAGGCACAACCTGCATTATTAATTAAACAAAATGTTTGAAACCATGATACTTGATAACACTTTCAAAACTATTCATATGGGGCTCAGAATTACTTTTGGTTTGCCTAACAAGCATGTTTAAAGTAAAACAGGCACAGGAAAAATATAATGAGCATGTAAGAGATTAAAAAGGCATAACAAGTACAATAAAAAGGCAAATTGAGCTTAAAGAGCAAGGTGACTGCATTTTTTTAGTAAAAGACCATGTTTGGGCACAAAATGAGAAGTTATGTACCTACCATAACGTTCCATGTTAGTTGTCTTCTTCTCGCTTTCTTTCTTGCTGGATGGGTCCGGAGCCGATCCTCGGCTCCGACTCGGCCTATACTAAAGCTCGAGAGCTATTTTTACTGGCTCGAGGCTACCCTGTATCCCACAATGCTAGGCGCTAACTACCCAGATCTCGTTTGATAGCCAACACCATAGCAGTTCTGTTCTCAGAACAAAGGAGAAAGAGGAATACCTATATATAGAACATAGCAAGAAAAAGCAACCATGGGAGTCCATACTGGGATGAAAAGAAGGCCCAGAAGGATCCTCTCGGTCTGTCCAGGCTAGGGGGTTGGAGGGTGGGACGCAAGAAAGAAGGCGAGAAGAAGACAACTAACATGGAACGTTATGGTAGGTACATAACTTCTTAATGTTAAGTTGTCAATCTCGCCTTCATTCTTGCTGGATGGGATCGCATTCCTAGCACCTCAACCCTGGGTGGCTCATCGGAACAGACTCTTGAGGACGGTGGAACCAAAGTTAGCTCGGCTTCTGGAGGCCATGTCCAGTTTGTAATGAGAAATAAAGGTATGAGGAGAGGCCCATGTGGCTGCCGCACAAATGGAGTCTATAGGCAACCTAGCCTGAAAGGCTATTGTCGTAGCTAAGGCTCTAGTTGAGTGGGCTCTAGGCCTTGAAGGAAGTTCTTGACACCTCAGTTCATAGATGAAAGTAATCACAGAAGCCAACCATCTAGAAAGGGTTACTTTGGAAACTGGAAGGCCTTTCTTCCCTTCCGCGTAAGACAGGAAGAGCTGCTCAGATTTCCTAACTTGCTTGGTTCTATCTAGGTAGTAACGGAGTTGACGGTGAACTTCCAAAAAATGCAACTTTTGTTCCGCTCTATTGGAGTAATTAGGGAAGAAAACTGGGAGATCGATAGTCTGGTTTAGATTTGTCTCAGAAGATATCTTAGGTAAAAAAGACGGGTTAGTTCTGAGAGACACTCTATCTTTATGGAAAACCAGATAAGGAGGACGAACGCAAAGGGCGTAAAGTTCTGAGACTCTCCTCGCGGAAGTTATGGCCACTAGAAATAGAGTTTTCCATGAGAGTAACTTCAAGGAACAGGAAGCCGCAGGTTCAAAGGGAGGGAGAATCAAAGAGGTTAAAACCAGATTCAAATCCCACTGTGGTGGGGGATCTCTGATCGGGGGTTTAAGTAAAAAGATACCTTTAAGGAAGGCTTTACAAAGTTTATGGGACATAACAGTGGAGTCCGACAAGCCAACATGAAAATTTGAAATGGCCGCTAACTGAACTCTGATAGTGGACGAAGAAGAACCTGATTGAAAAAGTACGGCCAAGAAATCTAGGACTGATTGGATAGGTGCCGTGAAAGGGTCCATGTTTCTAGTCTCTGCCCAGAAGGAAAAACGTTTCCATTTGCTAGCATAAATTCTCCAGGTAGAAGATCTGTGGGAAGCTAGAATGATGCCACGCACCGAATGGGAAATAAAGGGAAGCCTGGCTAAGGTTGGAAGTGGAGCAACCAAGCTGTGAGGTTGAGAGAGGGGAGCGACTGGTGCAGCTCGCCCAACTGATGGGTCAAGAGATCTGGCACTGGGTCCAGATGCCAGGGCTGCTCCAACAGGTAATGATGCAGGAACGAAAACCAGATTTGTCGAGGCCAGTAAGGGGCAATGAGGATCATTGTGGATCTCAATGTGGTAGCTTTCTGAATCAACTGTGTGATTAATGGAAAGGGGGGAAAAGCGTACAGAAGACCCCGGGGCCAATTGTGGACTACAGCATCTCTGGGGGGTGGCCGGGAAGAGAGTGAAGAAGTCGTGGCACTTGCTGTTTTGAGGTGTTGCGAAAAGATCGCAGCAAGGCTGACCCCATCTTCGGAAAATTTTTTCCACTACTGACTGCTTGAGAGACCACTCGTGCGGCATGAGAATGGCTCTGCTCAGTCTGTCCGCTATGACGTTGGACTTCCTGGGGATATGCATTGCTATCAGAAACCGCTGAGAAGAGATCACCCACTGCCAAAGTCTGAGTGCTTCTCGACATAAGGGATAGGACTTGGTTCCACCCTGCTTGTTGATGTACCACACTACGGACATATTGTCCGTCTGAACTGCAATAGTCCCGATGGGAAGAGAGTCCTGAAGGGCTTGCAACGCTAAAAGTACTGCTCTCATCTCCAGGACATTTATGTGCAGGTGGCACTCGAAAGGTTGCCATGTGCCCTGGACTGTACTGCCCTGAAAATGCCCTCCCCACCCGATCAGGGAGGCGTCTGTTGTCACCGTAGCAACCGGGGGGGGGGGACAAAGGGTCTGCCCTGAATGACTTGAAGGGAGACCATCCACCAAGAAAGGTGTTTCTTGCATGACTGGGCGATTAAAATGTTGTGCGACACTGGAAGCTCTTGAAAGGACCACTGGGAAAAGAGCATCCACTGAAGGATCCGCATGTGAAAGCGAGCTAGGGGAAGTAACGTAATGGCTGCTGCCATGAGACCTAAAGTTTTCAGTACAAACCTGGCCTGGATTCTGTTGCTCTGAAGAAGGATGTGAACGTGTCCAGGAATATCTGAAATTCTTTGTGCGGTTAGTTTTTCAGACAGTTCGAATGTGTCTAATATGGCGCCTATGAAAGTAATAGACTGACAAGGTGACAAGGCAGACTTTTCGAAATTTATGGAGATACCTAGCTCTTTGCAAATTTGAATGGTGTAATCTCTGGACTGAAGAAGTTGTCCAGATATGGAAACACCTGGAATCCTTGACGTCTCAGATGAGCCGTAACCACTGCCATGCATTTGGTGAACACTCGGGGGGCTGTAGTGAGACCAATCGGCAGGGCCCTGAACTGGTAGTGACTGGCCCCCAGCCGGAAGCGGAGAAACCTCTTGGAGTGCCTGTGAATCTTGATGTGGTAGTACGCATCCTGAAGGTCTATAGAGCACATCCAATTGTCCTGGCCCAAAAAGGGTAGAATGGACTGTAGCGTGACCATCCAGAACTTCATTCTTTGGACAGACCTGTTCAGCCTGCTCAGATCCAAAATTGGTCTCCAGTCCCCTGTCTTTTTTGGTACCAAAAAAAACTTGGAGTAGATTCCAAATCCTTGCTGGTCTGCTGGGACTGGTTGGATGGCTCTTTTTCTTAGCAGTTTTGAGATTTCTAATACTGCTTGTCCCCTTAGACTGGGTGGAACATCTGGAAGGGGACTTTTTGGCTGTGTTGGGGTGTGGGCAAAGGGAATTTCGTAACCCTCGGATATGATCGACCGTACCCATCTGTCTTGGGTGAGGGAAAGCCAGGCTTCTGGGTACAGTGATAATCTTCCCCCGACTGCCTCAGAAGGCGGACAGTCGGGCAGCTTCTCAGGGATGCTGGAAGGGCTGGCCAGAGACAGCTTCTCTGCTACCCTGATTCTGCGGACCCCCTCTGCCCCTAGGGTGACGTCTGTTATTGTCCCCCCCTGCCTCTAGAGGGGAACTCACCTCTTGCGTCAGGCGCGACTCCCTGTGGTTTGCGAAACCACATTTTTTCACCCTTCTGACCTTTAGGGTATGGTCTAGACAGGGGTGGAAAAACGGACTCCCACGGCAGAGAGAGTCTTGCCATCCTGTTCGCATCTGGTCAAAGTATCCTTCACCTGAGGTCCAAACAACGCCGAACCATCAAAGGGGGAGTTGGTGAAGGATGCCTTGAAGGGGTCAGCAAAGTTACAAAGCCGCATCCAGGCGTGACGCCTTAAGGCCACGCCTGTGCCTGCAGCCCTACTCGCCCCATCAGCCGCATAGGAAATAAGCCGCATGGAGGAGTTAACAATCGAGTTCAGGGTTGCCAGCTGAGAGTTGATTTTGTCTTGAGATCCCACAGCTGTTGGATCCTGTAGAGTATCACCCATTTCTTTGAGCATGTCTCTTTGAACGCGGGTGAAATGACACAAGTAATTCAGCGACCGCATGGTAAAGGTCGCTGAAGAAAACATCCGCTTGCCATACCTATCCATAGTCCTAGATTCCTTATTAGGAGGATGGATCGGTACTGAAGGATCAGCCAGTTCCTTCTTAGTGGCTGCCGCCACCACCATGGCATCAACATGGACACCCTTAGTTAAAAACTGCTTATCAGAAGGGGCTGTGATAAATTTTGAAGGCCTCCGTGGGGTAGGTTCCATCGTGTCAGGGGCCGTCCATCCCTTCCACGCCAACACTTCCATGAGGGGGTCAAAGGGCAGAGACACTCAGGAGGTGGAAGGGCGAGAACCAAAAGCCTCTAGGTAAACCGACTCTTCCTCGGAAGGATTGAGGGTACACCAGTTCCCCCTCTGCTTGAGGATCTCAAGGATGTCAGAAAAGGAGACATCCTCAGAGGGGGACCGTGGGGACCCTTCCGACTCATCCAAGTCGGTGTCAGATGTGACGGACTCAGGGGAGTCCACATGCTTCCTCTTGCATTTCCTCTTCCGAGGGGGCTCCCCTGATGGATCAGGGGAGGCCTCGGAAGAGGAGGATGCTCCCAATGGGGGCACCTGAGGCGTTGGATCTCTGTGGTCGGGGTCGAGAGGATGGGTAGAGACCGTAGCAGGCACAACAGTGGGAGGAGCTGAGGGAGCTGACCGTGGAGCAGGCACAGGGGCCAGCACACTCCTCATGACCTCAAATGCACCCCTATCAGGCAGGGAAGAAGGTCTCCACTCCGAAGAGATAAGGACCCCTCCCGGCACAGAGAGGGATGGCTCCGAGGCCGATGTCGGGGCCAAACTCACCTGCGCCGAGGCTACGAGAGGGAGAACGGGGTCGGACAAGGGTCCGATGCCACTCACCCCCTCGGAGCCGACGAGGGAGTCCCGGCGTCCAGATCCCTCCAAAGATGGAACCATGGAAGAAATGGGAGCCAATGACGGAGCCAAAAGTTATGGTATCGGCTCCGACGTGTCGACGGTCCCGGCTCCCACGAACTCCGGCTCCGAGCTCAGAGGAAGAGTCGGTGGAGGAATCGACGATGGAATGGGGATAGCCGCTGTCTGATGAGAAGGGCTATGAAGCATCTGGGCCAGTGCCTGCAACATAAGGAGTCTGATAACCACCCTCTCGAGGTCATGCTCCGAAAGCCTGGAAGACCGAGAGGAATGGGACCGATGGCTCCGCTCCGAAAGCAAGGGAGATCTCGGAGCCGAATGGACTGACTCCAAAGAAGGAGACCTGGAGCGCTTACGGCTTGCAGACGGTTCCGACACAACGATCGGAGCCGACTGAGTCTTGGGAGCACTGGCTCCGGCCGGAGCCGACGTAGAAACACTAAGAGCACCACTAGTCGAAGGCTCTGTACGTGGAGCCGACTGCTTAGTAGGCTTCGAATGTTTACCCGACGAAGACTTGTTCGGGGAACCTTGGGCTTCAACAAGTCTCTCAAGATAAGCTTGTTTCTGCGCTCCTGCAGGACTCTTGGATTGAATGCATGGCAGACAGAACAAGAGTCCTGCAGGTGCAGAGGGCCCAGGCAATAAACACAAGAAGTGTGACCGTCTGTCAAAGACATCTTCTGACAGCACGAGTCACACTTCTTGAAGCCTGAAACCCTGGAATCTTTAGACATCCTGACAGGGATGACAGGTAACCACAACAAACACCCACACTCAAACTTACTTAGTCTAGTCACACACACACACACACACACACACACACACACACACACACACACACACACACACACACACACACACACACACACACACACAAAGACTAAGATTATTTTAACTGACAAAATAAAGTAATTTAAACTAAAATTAACTAAAAATTAAACTAAAAATTAGCCCAAAGGCCTAGTAATCTACGGAGTGGGGGTAGGGAACGAGAAGGAAGATATAAATAAACCCGAAAGGGAACTATCTAAGGTGGGGATACACTAGAGGGGTAAGCAGGATCTAACAGTAAAACTAATACTGAAAAAAGACAGGAAAAACCTTACCAGAAAAGATTTTTACAAATCTAACCTGAGAGCCAGCAAAAACGCAACCTCGCAGCTGAAGCGGCAAACGAGATTGGGGTAGTTAGTGCCTAGCATTGTGGGATACAGGTTAGCCTCGAGCCAGTAAAAATAGCTCTCGAGCTTTAGTATAGGCCGAGTCAGAGCCGAGGATCGGCTCCAGACCCATCTAGCAAGAATGAAGGCGAGATTGACAACTTAACATCAGAAGTTATGTACTTACCATAACGTTCCATGTTTGTAGTCCATCTCACCTACATTCTTGCCGGATGGGTTCGGAGCCGATATTAGGCGCCGACTCGGCCAATACTAAAGCTCGAGAACTTTTACTGGCTCAAGGCTAACCCCTATCCCATGGTGCCTCACGGCAATTCCCCAGATCTTGTTTGCAAGAAAGCAATAATAACCTAATAGTTATGAAACTATATATATAACTGTGTACATACAGACAAACATTGTGTAACATTATCCATTCCAGGTGGACAACAACTACAACCAGGTCAGACAGCATAAGTATAGTTGACCAGATCCTCCTGGAACAGGAAGAGGGCAGAAGGGAGCGACCCAAGAATGCAGGCAAGATGGACTACAAACATGGAACATTATGGTAAGTACATAACTTCTTTATGTTATGTAGTCCTATCTCGTCGTAATTCTTGCTGGACAGGACAGCATCCCTAGCACCTTTACCCTGGGTGTCTCAAGTGAACAAACTCTTCAGCACAGTGGACCCAAAGGATGACCTGTCCCGGGAGGTCAAATCCAATTTGTAATGAGTGACAAATGTATGTGGTCTTGCCCAAGTAGCTACTGCACAAATAGTATCAATTGGGAGCCTAGATCTAAAGGCACATGAAGTAAATACTGCCCTTGTAGAGTGGCCTTTTACTTTGTTTGCCAGCAGTCTGATAAGCAAAGGAAATGCAATACGAAAGCCATTTTGAAAGGGTAACCTTAGAAACAGGCAAGCCTTTATTTTTGTCCGAAAAGGAAACAAATAATTGATCTGATTTTCTGAATTCTTTAGTCCTGTGTAGGTAAAACCTGAGAATTCTGTGAACGTCTAATTGGTGTAGTCTGTATTAAGATTTATTAGAATGATTTGGAAAAAACACTGGTAGCTCAATAGTAGTGTTAAGATTATGCTCTGAGCATACCTTGGGAAGAAGGGAAGGTTTTATCCTGAGCGAAACTCTATCCTTGTGGAAAACAATGTAAGGAGGTCGAATAGTGAACATGCAGTTATGAGACTCTCCTAGCAGAGGTTATGGCTACTAAGAATAGTGTTTTCCAAGATAATAATTTCAGATCTGATGAAGAAGAGGACTCAAAGGGTGCAGAAATTAGGGATGTGAGAACTAACTTTAGGTCCCAGGGTTCTGGTGGTTGTTTGACTGGAGGCCTGAGAAGGAGAACACCTTTCAAAAAGGTTTTACACAAAGAGTGGAACATGATGGGATTTCCCATGAAGCCAAAATGGTAATTAGAAATGGCAGCTAACTGAACTCTGACTGTAGCGGCTGCAGCTCCTTCATGAAAAATGGACGCAAGGAAGGGCAAAATAGATTCTATAGGAGCTGTATAGGGATCTAAGCCTTGGTTTACAGCCCAAATAGAGAACCTTTTCCATTTGCTGGAGTATAACTTCCAAGTGGAAGGCTTATGGGAAGAAATCAGAATGTGTTTGACTGAAGGTAAGAGGGAAACGCACCTGGCTATTCGTGGACCTGGAGCAGCCATGCTGTCAATTTTAGGGTGTGGATGGTCGGATGGAACTACCCCGATTGATGAATCAGGAGGTCTGGAGATTGTTACAGAATCCATGGTTCCTCCAAAAGGTAGGGCCCACAGGAAGAGAAACCAGACTTGATGAGGCCAGTAAGGAGCAATGAGGATCAAGGTATTTCTCAATTGTTTTGCTTTCTGTATTACCTTTGGGATGAGAGGAAAAGGTGGGAAGGCATAAAGGAGTCCCGGGGGCCAATTGTGGACTAGAGCATCCCTGGGTGACATCCCTGGATGGGGAATTAGGGCAAAGTAGCTGCTGCATTTGGTGTTCAGGTGTATGGCGAATAGGCTGCAGCAAGACTGGCCCCATCTGTGAAAGATCTCTTTCGCAACTTCTGCATTCAGGGACCACTCATAAGGCATCAGAATTGCTCGACTGAGTTTGTCTGCTATCACAGTGGATTTCCCCGGGATGTGCGTTGCTACCAGAAAGTACTGAGTGTCCATCACCCATTTCCAAACTCTTAAGGCCTCTCGGCAAAGCGGATAAGATTTGGTTCCCCCTTGCTTGTTTATGTATCACACGACAGACATTTTGTTTAACTGAATCGCAATTGTCCCGGTGGGAAGAGAGCTGTGAAGTGCTTGCAACACATATAGCACTGCTCTCATCTCCAAAACATTGATGTGCAAGTGGTTCTGCCAAGTAACTTGGACCGTCATTCCCAGATAATGGCCCCCCCACCCTATCTGGGAAGCGTCCATGGTCAAAAATGCCTTCTCTTGGGGAGGAACAAGTGGACGACCTAAGAGAAGTTGTTCTGTATGCAACCACCATGTCAGATCCTTCTTGCAGGTGTTTGTGATAAGAATCTGATGAGACAAGGGAAGATCCTGCATTAACCATTGGGCAAATAGTAGCCACTGAAGTACTCTCATGTGCAGATGGGCCAGAGGAACTAATAGAATGGAGGAAGCCATAGTCACTAGGACCTGAAGGACTACCCTGGATGTACTTTGTGACTGTTTAGCAAAGATCTGACTTAGTTACGTAGTGATTCTACTCTTTCTGGTGTTAGTCTTGCTGACATGGTGGTTGAGTCTATTTCTGAGTCTAAGAATACAATGTGCTGCGAAGGAGATGAGGCTGGTTTCTTTAGGTTGACTGTGATGCCTAAACTGGAGCACAAAAATAGAGTCTCGTCCCTGGTTCTGATGAGTTGATGCTTGGTGGTAGCAGTGAGGAGCCAGTCGTCTAGCTACAGAAACACCTGGAATCCTTGACGTCTCAGGTGAGCCATTACCACTGCCATGCATTTGGTGAACACTCTGGGGGCTGTAGTGAGGCCAAAGGGCAGTTCGGAACTGAAAATGACTGGCTCCCAGCCAGAAGAGTAAGTGTCTTCTGGAGCACCTGTCCACTTTGATGTGGTAGTACACGTCCTGAAGATCTATTGAGCACATCCAATTGTCTTTCCCAATAAAGGGAAATATCGACTGCAGAGTGATAATTCGGAACTTCGATTTCTTTACGGACTTGTTGAGTCTGCTGAGATCTAGAATTGATCTCCTGTCCCCTGCCTTTTTTGGAACTAAAAAGAATTGTGAGTAAGTTCCTGATCCTATTTGCTCTGTGGGGACTTCTTGGATGACTCTTTGTTGCAGCAATGAGATGACCTCTGATGTTGCATGGTCTAGTTGAATGGGTGGCACGTCCGGTTTACAGGGGGATCGGAAACAAAGGGGATCAGATAACCTCTGGATATTATGGTTTGTACCCAATGATATTGTGAAATGTTTAGCCAGGTGCTTAGGTACAGCGACAGACAACCCCCGACTGCCTCCAGAGATGGACAGTCGGGCAACCCTCAGGGGCAATGTAAGGGACGATCAGAGAAGGTTTCTCTATCTCCCTGGTGTTGCGGACCTCCTCTGCCGCAAAGACGGCATCTTCCATTATATCCTCCCCCCCTGCCTTTGGGGAGGGTTGACCTTGTGCCTGAGGGAAACCTTTTTGGAATTTATGGAACCCCATTTTTCCTCCTATATTACCCTTGGGATAGGGTCTAGACAGGAGGGAGAAACAGACTCCAACAGCAGATAAGGTTTTCCCTTCCTGCTTGCACCTGGTCAAGGTCTCTTTCACCTGAGGTCCAAAAAGAGATGAACCATCAAAGGGGACATTGGTGAAGGAAGACTTAAAGGTTTCCGTGAAGTTACAAAGACGCATTCAAGAATGTCTCCTGAGAGAGATTCCTGCTGCGGCTGCCCTATTCTCACTCCATCCGCTGCATATCATATCAGCCTCATGGAGGAGTTAGCTATTGATGTAAGGATGGAGAGATGCACAGAAACCTTATCCATGGATCCCAGAGCTAATGAACCCTGAAGGGTATCTCCCAACTCCTTCAGGAGATCCCTCTGAAGTCGAGTGAAATGGGTTAGGTAATTCAGCGATCTTAGAGTAAATGCCGCTGGAGAGAAGGTATGCTTCCCATACCTATCCATTGTCCTGGACTCCTTGTTAGGTGGATGGATATTAGAAGATGTCTTGGACAACTCCTTCTTGGTGGCCACTGCTACCACCATAGCATCAACGGGAACTCCTTTGGTAAGAAAGGACTTATCTTCTGGTGCAGTCATGAATTTGATTGGCCTCCTCGGGACGGGCTCCACTGTGTCTGGGGAGGTCCAGGCTTTCTGCGATATGACCCCTAAGAGCTGGTCATAGGGCGGTGTCACCCAGGAGGTGGAAGGTCGGGAACCAAAGGCCTCAAGATACACTGATTCATCCTCAGTAGGGTTAGAGGTCTTTCAGTCACCCCTCTGTCTAAGGATTTCTAGGATGTCAGAAAAAGAGACATCCTCAGAGGAGGATCTAGGGGACCCTTCTGATTCCTCCAAATCAGTGTCAGAAGTGACAAACTCAGGGAGTCAATATGCTTCCTCTTACAAAGTCTCTTCCCAGGGAGCTCTCCAGTGGAATAATTTGGGGAGGTCTCGGAAGAGGGGGCACCTCCAATGGAGGCTGCTTGGGTCTCTGGTTCCCTACGCTGTGGGGATGGCAGGGGAGACGAGGTTGCTGCCTGCTGCTGGTGGGACATAGGTTCCAAAGGTATGGCTTTTGCAGAGGATAAAGCCTTCTCTATTGCTTCAAAAGCCTTTCCCCCCACTCCGAAGAAGACCTCTGCTCCATGGATTAGGATGGTCGGCTCCGAGCAAGGGGGAATGGCTTTGAAGCAGATGTGGGAACCGAACTGAGTCGAGCCGAGGCACCGAGAGGTAGGGTCAGTTCCAAAGAAAACCCAGGATAACTATCCCCCTCACAGTCGACGTGACAGCGTCGGCTCCCAGATCCCTCGGATCCAGACTGAGCCGCTGAGGACAGATTAAGCGGTTCTGAGGAAGCAGGGAGGATCCCCAGGACTGATGGATCCAACACCGAAGAACCTGAAGTGATTGGTTCCGAGAGCAAAGCAGTTGGAGGAGGAGCAGTGATTTGCAAAAGGTTCGGCTCTGAAGCCTTTGGGTCGGGAGGAGCCAATTTCTTTGCCAGAGCTGGATCAGAAAGCAACCTCTTCACCACTCACTCGATGTCCTCATCAGAGAGTGTCCTGGAGGATCGGGTGGAGACAGAAGGAGATCTCCTCCTCTCCAAAATAGGAGATCTCAAAGTAGGTGAGACAGGGTCAAAGTCAGGTAACTGTCTCGGTACTGAAGGTTGTCTCGGCACCGAAGAGACCGACGGTACCGATAGGGAAGAAGCTGAATCAGAGCCAGAACTCCTTGGCTCCGATGCTTTGGACTTTTTCTGTGGCTCCGAAACTGGAGCCAAAGATTTCCATTTAGAAGTCTTAGGAGCTGTCTGACCAAGTTCCAGCTGTTCCTGGAAGGAACTGGTCATGAGACCCCTATCAATCAGTTTACATTTTCTCTCCTTCAAGACCCTGGTACTGAAGGCATGGCAAAAGATACAGGGCTCCTGCAAGTGAGCTTCACCTAAGCAGTACACACAACTGGTGTGACTGTCTGTCAAAGACATCTTTTGTGAACATTTATCACATTTTTATACCCCGAAGGGTGATGGTCCTTATGTTCTCTGTCCTTTTCCTTAGATATGCTAACAGGAACAAACTATTATCTAGCTAGAAAGAAGACAACAATACTAACTATACTAAAACTACTATCTACTGTGGTAACAATACCAACAAGAACAGTAAAGATAGAAAGGAAGATTCTATTGTTTATTATAAAACTTTTTTTTTTTTTTTTGAAGAAACACACAGGGAGGAAAGGCCCTCTAACTTAAATGGGCAACTATGTCCCTCTAACTGAAACGGGCTGTACAATCATATGAGTGGGGAATAGGGGTCAAACACTCAGAACAATCACACAATAAAGCTATTAACTATAAAGATGTAAAGATGAAGAAAAAGGTGGAGAAATGACAAGATTTAGTAAATAAATCTACTACTTAGCCAACGAGCCAGTAAGGAGACAACCTCGAAGCTTTCGCGGCAAATGAGATCTGGGGAATTGCTGTGAGGGACCATGGGATAGGGGTTAGCCTTGAGCCAGTAAAAGCTCTCGAGCTTTAGTATCGGCCGTGTCGGAGACGAATATTGGCTCCAAACCCATCCAGCAAGAATTACGGCAAGATAGGACTACATAACATCTACTATTTTGCATTGACCAAAGCCATTCAAAGCATAAATAGAGTTGTTCAAAGTACCTCAGAGTGTGCAAATTGTTTGTAGACTGTGTGCTTTATTACGGTGCAATTATTTCAGTGTTTGCTGTGTGCAAAGTACAGTTATATTGCAAAGTGCAGTCAAAGTACAGCAATTTTGAAAAGTTTCTTGGGCTGTGTGCATTTATTCACAGAAAGCCACCATTTCAAAGTGTTTCTTGCACTGTGCAGAGTTATTTCGCAAAGTACAGACATTTTGAAAAGTTCTTGTGCTGTGAACAGTTTATTTGCAAAGTGCATTCATCTCGAAGTGTTTCTTACTCTGACCTTCTTCTGTTGTGTATAGTTTATTTGCAAAGTACAGTCAATTCGAAGTATTTCTTACACTGATAAAAAGTGGTTTCATAAAGTATAGTAGTGATTTCAAAGTGCTCTTGTGCTACGGAGACTTTTTTGGCAAAGTGCAGTTATTTCAAAGAGTTTGTTGTGCTATTGGGCATAATTACAAGTATTGGCATAGAGTTCTGGCATATATATATATATATATATATATATATATATATATATATGTATATATATATATATATATATATATATATATATATATATATATATTTATGTGGGTATGTCCATACATTATTTCAAGCACCTTCACTACTGTGTGTTACTATGGCAGAGGCATTTTGCAGACCAGGCCCACTTGTGTTTGTTCATAATATAGCAGAGATTTGGACAGTATTCGAGCAGGAATACGATATTTTCATACAAGCAGCTTTTTCTGACAAAGATGCATGTAAAAGGCCATTCATTTTGCTTAACTTAGCTGAGTCAGACGCTATTGAAAGAAACCGTTCATTTGTGTATGCACCAGAAGTATATAAAGGAGAGGGGCAAACCACCATACTGTATTACTGGCTGAATCAAGGGATGACCCTGAGTGCTTAAAACATAAATTTAGAGAAATGTGCAACCCCCAGACAAATGTTACATTAGAGAGGCACTTATTTTATACAAGAGACCAAAACCCAGGTGAAACAAAACTTTTGCAGCTTATATCACTGACTTGAGAAATAAAGCTAAAATGTGTAGTTTGGTGACTTGAAAAGAGGAGTTAAATGACAGACTTGTGAGTGGTGTTAATATTACTACAATGAGAACGATTTTGCTTTGTGACAGTCATTTAACATTAAGCAAAGCCATAGAGATTTGTCAAATCCATGAGCTCACAGAAGGGCACACAAATATGCTTACAAGTGATAAGAGCATGATTTCAGCAGCCTCTAGAGCAAACGTAGACAGCATGCAACACGTGGCAATCAGAAACAGGCTTAAGCACATAGCAGCTGCAACCCCTGCAGGTGTGTCAGGGAGACCTTGTAGTAGCTTTCTAGCAAGTTCCGAGACTAGCTCAGTAAAGAGGGCATGCTCAGTACAGTACAAGGGTGAGTCAGCAAAACCCAAGTCAAGTCTTATTGTTAACTGTTGTAACTGTGGATCCAACCATGAGTCTAAAAGAGAGAAGTGCTTAGCATTTGGTCAGAAATGCCACAAATGTAAAAAATGGAATAATTTTCAAAAGTTTTGTAAATCAAGCAAGTCTCATTCATTTATTAAGTAAGGTCACTCAAAAAAGCAAGTTGATCATGTAGAGAGCTGCAACCCTATTTCTACGTAGATGGTGTATCAGTGGTCGGTGAAAAGTTACTGCAGTAGATTTATTGGCAAAGAATGAAGTATTTTGAACTGCCCTGATCAATGGTAACCCCACAGAGCTCATAGTAGACACTGGTTCAAAGTGTAATGTAATGTCAGCACAAATAAGAAGTTATGTACTCACCATAACGTTCCATCTGAGTAGGTAAACTTCATTTGTCAGCAACCTATGGGTTATCGGATCCACATCGGATCCGAGCCGGCAGTTTCCAACAGCTAAGATCAAAGCTCCAAGCTCCTCCCCCTTACCCATAACTCCCTGCCATCCCTTCCTGACCGCAGACCGAGTTTGCCTAAAAGCAAGGCTTGCAATCACCACCTGTCTAGGGTAAATTGGGTACAATCTACCGTGAAGCAGGAATATCAAGAACATCCGAAGAGGACAGGGGGATGGAGGGAGGGACAGTTGCTGACAAATGAAGTTTACCTACTCAGATGGAACGTTATGGTGGGTACATAACTTCTTAATGTGAAGTAGTTAACTTCATTTGTGCATCAACCTATGGGACAGAGTCCCCAGCTACCTGAGTCTTGGGAGGCCCTTAAGGAAGGATGTTCCGGAGCACTGCGGAGCCAAAGGATGCTCTCCCTCTGGAGACCAGATCTAACTTATAGTGGTTTATAAATGTGTGAGAAGAGGCCCACGAGGCAGCCGAGCAAATGTCATCCAATGAAACTCTAGCTCGAAAAGCAGCAGAGGTAGAAACAGACCGAGTTGAATGGGCATGGACTCCCTGAGGAGCAGGCCTGCCAGAACTCTCATAAGCCAAGAGAATACACTGAGAAATCCACCTGGATAGTGTGACTTTAGAAACAGCTTTCCCCAAACTGGATTTAGCAAAGGACACAAACAGCTGATCTGAACGTCTATAACTGGCTGTCCTGTGCAAATAAAATCTCAACTGTCTGTGTACATCCAAAGAGTGTAACTTGTATTCTCCTTTATTTTGGTAATTGGGAAAGAAGACTGGCAAATTAATAGGCTGGTTAATGTTAGCCTCGGAAGCAATTTTGGGAAGAAAAGAGGGATTGGTCCTGAGGAATACCCTATCCTTGTGGAAAGTCAAGTACAGAGGCTTGGCACAAAGGGCTTGAAGCTCCAAAACCCTTTTCGCCGAAGTAATAGCGACTAGAAAAGCCGTTTTCCAGGATAAGAATTTGAGATCTACCGAGGCAGCAGCTCAAAGGGAGAAGCTGTTAAGGCCTGGAGAACCAGCGATAAGTCCCAAGGAGGGATCACATCCTTCACCGGAGGCCTTAGTAGGAAGGTGCCTTTTAAGAAGGCCTTACACAATCTGGATGAGGTCAAAGGGCCAAGATCACATCCAACGTGGTAATGAGCGATTGCCGCCAACTGTACTTTGACTGTGGAAGAGCTAGCACCTTTATCAAACAGTCCCGATAGAAATTCCAGCACAGCTGGTAACGGAGCTGTGAAAGGATCCAGATTCTGATGTTCTGCCCAAATAGAAAAACGTTTCCATTTGCTACGATAAACTTTCCTAGTAGACGGCTTGTGAGCCGCCACTAGGATCGCTTTGACTGGGGAAGAGATACCGGGAGTCCGAACTAACAGTGGAACTGGATCAACTAAGCTGTGAGCTTGAGGTTGTCCAGGTTCGGGGTTGGTAGACCCAAGGGGTGAGATATCAGATCCGGGGCAGGATCTAGAATCCAGGGAGGATTCACTAGATGAGACCACAGATAAGGGAACCATGCCTGACGAGGCCAGAATGGGGCAATGAGGATTATCGTGCTCTCCAACAGTCTGGCTTTCTGCAGAAATTTCAGCATCAGGGGAAGAGGCAGGTAAGCATACAGTAGACCGGGAGGCCAAGCATGCACCAGAGCGTCTCTTGGTGATTCTCTGGGTGGGGGAATTAGAGCGAAGTAGGTGTTGCACTTCAAGTCTGAAGGAGAGGTGAAAAGATCGCAACAAGGTTGACCCATTTGGAGAAGATCTGCTTCGCTACTTTGGGATTCAGCAACCACTCGTACGGCGAGAGGATGTTGTGACTAAATTTGTCCGCTAGGATGCTGGACCGGCCCGGAATGTGCGCCGCTACGAGAAAGTGGTTGGTGGAAATCGCCCATTCCCAAACTCTCATGGCCTCTCGACAAAGTGGATAGGACTTGGTTCCCCCTTGTTTGTTGATATACCAAACGACAGACATGTTGTCCGTTTGGCTCGCAATAGTCCCGACGGAAAGAAGGCTCTGAAGTGCTTGCAATGCTAACAGCACCGCCCTCATCTCCAGGACACTGATATGCAGTGAGGTTGCCGTCTGGTTGAACGTGCCTTGGACGGTCCTGCCACAACAATGCCCCCCCCCACCCGAGGCGAGAGGCGTCCGTGGTCACTGTGGCTAGGGGAGGGGACATAGAGAAGGGGCGCCCCTTTTGGAGGTCTGGAGACTGGAGCCACCATAAGAGGGCGCTCCTGCAAACCCTGCTGAGAGGGACAGGATGGCTCAGGGGATAACGCAGGAAGGACCATTGGACTTGGAGGGTCCATTGCAGAATTCTCATATTTAGGCGCGCCATGGGAATGAGATTGATGGTAGCCGCCATCGAGCCTAGGGCCCTCAGGACCAGTTCCGCCGAAGGGGTCGGACAATGAAGAATGGCCTACAAATGGAGTCTTAGGGATCGCATCCGGTCCGGAGTTAAGAAGGCTAAGAGCTGGTTTGTGTCCAACCTGGCTCCAATAAAATCTATGACCTGAGTCGGGAGTAGGGAGGATTTTCCAGCATGGATCGTGATCCCCAGCCGGGGAGTTAGGTGAAGAAAGAAATTCCTGGCTGTGCAGAGTAGATGCCTTGTGGGGGCGGTCAGGAGCCAGTCGTCCAGGTATGGAAAGACCTGAATTCCCTGGAGTCTCAGGTGGGCCACTACCACCTTGATGAACACCCTGGGGGCCGTGGTGAGACCAAAGGGGAGGACCCTGAATTGGTAATGGCTGGCTCCTAGCCTGAAGCGGAGAAACCTCCTGGATCGTCTGCCCATTAAGATGTGGTAGTACACATCCTTGAGGTCTATGGAGCACATCCAGTCGTTCTCCTGCAAGAGGGGGAGAATGGATTGAAGAGTGACCATCCGGAACTTTTCTTTGGCTATTGCCAGGTTCAAGAGGGATAAGTCGAGGATCGGTCTTAAGTCCCCTGTCTTTTTTGGCACCAAGAAGAACCTGGAGTAAAAGCCCGATCCGTACTGGTCTGGGGGGACGTGCTGGATTGCTCCTTTTTCTAGCAGCTGCCGAATTTCGGCAGCTGCGGCCTCCCTCTGATCGGGTGGGACATCGGGGAGGCACCTAGGTCTGAGAGGGGGATGGAGAAATGGAATCTCGTAGCCTCTGGATATGATCCGAAGCACCCAGTGGTCAGTTGTGATGGACTCCCAAGCTGCTAGGTGCTTCGAGAAATGCCCCCCGACTGCCTCCAGAGTGGAGCAGTCGGGTAACCCCTCAGGGTTGCTGCATGGGCCGATCAGAGAAAGGTGCTCTGGACCCAAAGTTCTTCTGGGCCCCTCTGCCTCTAGGGCAGCGTCCACTCTGTCCTCCTCTGCCTCTGAAGGACGGGGAGTCCGGAGCAAAACGGGATTGCTGAGACTTTCGGATCCACATCTTCTTCTTTCCCTTTTGGTTCTTAGAGAAGGACCTCTGGGGAGTAGAGAAGTGGACTCCGACGGCAGACAACGTCTTCCCGTCTTTCTCGCTCTGGACCAAGGTGTCACGTACAGTCTTGCCAAAGAGGGAGATCCATCAAACGGAGCATTAGCGAATGATGCCTTGAAGGGTTCCGCGAAATCACAGTGGCGGAGCCAGGCCTGTCGCCTTAGTACGACGCCCGCTCTGCTAGCTCTAGCGGCCCCTTCCATAGCATGGGACAGTAGCCGCATAGAGGTATTGGAAATCGACCTGAGAGTGGCCATTCGGGTAGAGTACACCTGTTTGTCCTCTGCCGACATGGAGTCTAGGGGCGACCCGGCGTATTCTTTAATAAGATCCCGCTGGAGCCGTATGATGTGTGCCATGTAGTTCAGCGACCTTATGGAGAAGGTGGCTGAAGCAAACATCCGCTTCCCCAAATGGTCCATCGCCTGAGACTCCTTGTCAAGGGGATGGACCGAGGGACTCTCTTGGGCCAGTTCCCTTTTGGTGGCCGCCGCCACCAACATGGCATCTACAGGGGTTCCCTTGCTTCAATGAGACCTGTCCGAAGGGGGGCTGAGAATTCTGACGGGCCTCTTAGGGATGGGCCCCACAGTGTCCGGCTCCTTTCATGCCCTCGTAGTGATCAAATCTACCAGGGGATTGGCCGCAGGGAACACCCAAGAGGTAGACAGGCCTGCTTCAAATGCCTCCAGGAACACGGACTCGTCCGAGGTAGGCTTTGGGGCAGAACACCCCCCCGATCCTGAGCATCTCCATGATGTCTCCAAATGAGACGTCTTCGGGGGGGGTGATCTTGGGGAACCTTCCCCCTCCTCCAAATCCGTGTCCTCTGTTAAGGACTCAGGGGAGTCCAAGTGCCTCCTTTTGCACTTGCGTTTGTGAGGAACCTCCTCGGGGGGGTTGTCCGAGGAGGCCTCACCAACCACATCCTGTTCCAACAAGGGAATGATCTGGGACATCTGAGCAGGCTGTCCCTGGGGCCGGGTGATAGAAGTCGGACCCGTTTGCGAGGGAGTGCAGGGTGGAGCGGTAGCTAAGGCCGGGGGCCTGGAATCCCTCGACAGAACCCTCTCCACCACATCGAATGCCGAAGGTGAGCCACTCTCTCTAGGATCCGAGAGCAGACCCTCCCTCGGATCCGACGAGCAGATCGGAGCCGGAGCCGAAGCGATCGGATCCGAAGGGCCAGTATGCTCCGACCTACCTGGAGCCGAAGGCATACTGACCACCTTGGATCCGAAGCTCAACTCTCAGCTCCGAGAGCCTGGATCTGAAGAAAAGGGACCTGAAAGGCCCGAGGGCACTGTCGGCGCCGAAGTTCCCGACTCCATCGCCGCCGACATTCCCCCGGCTCCGAAGCTACTTGGCTCCATAGACCCCAAACCCAGAAAGCGGGTCAGGGAAGGAGCAATCTGGGTGAAAAAAGGGGTCGAGCTCCCCCTCAGAGGGGGGGGGAGGCAGGAGCACTCCCATCTGCAGCTGGGCCTGGAGGAACCTTCTCATCATCCGGTCCAAGTCTGCATCTGTTAGGCTTCTAGTGGATCTGGAAGAGGCCACCGAGGCGGGACGGGAGTGCCGCCTCGATGACCTCGAAGGAGACCGGGCCTCATCCTCCTCTGGCCCCGGCGAAAAGCTGGGGGAACAGAGCCGGGAAGGAGAAGGTCCGGACGTCCCAGGAGGAGAAGCTCGCTTGGCTGGCGGGGCCGAAGCGGAGGCCTCAGCCCGCCGCTTGTGTTTTTCTCGGCACTTCTCCCTCCTGGCTTCCCTATCCTCCTGACCCAAGGTGGGAGGTTGAGTCCCGGCCAGAGGAAGGGAAGCATCCGTCGGCGCTGCCGTAGCTGAGGCAGAAGCCACGGAGGATGGAGCCGAGTCCAGGGGCAGGAGTCCCGCCAGAATCAGCTTCGACCTCCGGTCCCTGATAGCCCTGGGGTTGAACGCTGCATAAATAGAGCAGCCAGAAGACAGGTGTTCAACCCCAAGGCATATCATGCACAGAGTGTGGCCATCAGCTGGGGAAAGCTTATGGCCAAACTCGGTACACTTGGAAAAGAAAGTTTTGGCGACCTCAGACATCCCAACTAAAAACACACACGCTAGGCCCCAAAACCACACACACACACACACCTTAACGCTGACGAGAAACAGGGGAGGAAATGTTAACAAATACACTAAAAACTAAGGATAGGTAACTCAACACAAACTCACTCAAAAATATTAACTATTTTACAAAGAAAGATTTTTCTCACTGAAAACCAACTCGCGAAGACCCAGAAGCTCGAGATCAAGCTGCTGGTAGTAACCGCGGCAAACTAGATCTGAGATCAGGAAGGGATGGCAGGGAGTTATGGGTAAGGGGGAGGAGCTTGGAGCTCGGATCTTAGCTGTTGGAAACTGCCGGCTCGGATCCGATGTGGATCCGATAACCCATAGGTTGATGCACAAATGAAGTTAACTGCTTCAGATCATTTGCTAAAGTGAGAGCTGGTGAGGAACTTAATTTGGTAAAGTGTGCAAAACTTGTTGCTTATGGAAGTGAAGAGATTCAAACTGAAGGCTCAGTACTGCTTTTATGCTATTCGGCTGGCAACAGTTACAGCTTGCAATTTTATGTAGTCAGAAGACCTGTGCAGTCATTATTAAGTCTCAGAGACAGTTTGAGGATGAAACTGATTTCTTTTACCAAAGAAGTACATCATGTAAGCACATGTCCCAGTTCCAGCTTTACTGATATTATGTTCTCAGAATATGCTGATGTGTTCGATGAAAAGCTAGGCAAACTTCCAGTTGTGTACTCCATGAAAGTAGACCCAGAGGTCAGTCCAGTGGTTAGACCATCAAGGAGAGTTGCAATAGCTATGCAAGACAAGGTCAAGGTCCAGTTAGACAAGGTGTGATTTGTCCAGTCACAGAACCAACTGAGTTGGTGCCTTCCATGACAGCTGCTCATAAGAAAAATTCAGATGAAATCAGAATATGCATTGACCCAAGAGACTTGAACAAGGCATTAAAAAGACCTCATCATCCTATGCATACAGTCGAGGAAATTGCAGCCCTCATGCCAAATGACACTGTTTCTTTTTCTGCCTTAGATGCAAAAAGTTCATTTTGGCAAGTGATGCTTGATCGCAAATCTTCACCACTCGCTACATTCAGTACTCCCATTTGGTAGATACAGATTCCTCAGAATACATTTTGGAATAAATTCTGCCACTGAAGTCTTTCAGCTTGCAATGCGGCACTTTTTTTCAGGCTACCCGTGTGCAATAATAGTTGATGATTTACTGGTTGCAGGTAATGGTGAAGCAGAGCATGACAGAAACCTCAGGAAAGTTCTGAACAGAGCTTGTGAAGTGAATTTAAAGCTCAGTCCTCTGAAGTGCTAATTCAATCTACCAGAAATTACTTATGTAGGTCATTTGTTTACCAGAACAGGCTTATGTTGCATGGTCATAGAACAACAGCAGAAAGCATATGATAACCTCAAACAGCAAATTGCTAACCTGCCTACATTAAGATACTATGATGTCCACAAACCAGTAGTTCTGTCCTGTGATGCTTCAAAGTTCAGTCTTGATGCAGTTATTCTTCAGGAAGGCAGACCTGTTGCCTATGCATCTAGAACTCTTACCCAAATTGAGATGCAGTATACTCAAATTGAGAAGGAAATGTTGGCAATTGTGTTCGCATGTTCGAAGTTCCATGATTATATTTATGGCCGAGCAATCTAGATAGAAACTGACCCTCAACCTCTAGTCACTATTTTAAAGAAGCCTATGCATTCAGCTCCAGCAAGACTACAAAGAATAATGTTCAAATTGCAAAAGTACAACTTCAAAATGGTCTATACAAGGGGTAAACTTCTTTATCTGGCTGATACCTTATCCAGATCACCCCGAAATACCATGGAACAGCTTGATACAGAGAATTTTGACTTTCATGTCATGGAAGTGCATAATTTTCCTACCCTGAGACTTGATGAGCTAAGAGATCATACAAAAACCGATCCAATTTTGCAAAAAAACACTTCATCAATGTAGGATGGCCGTCAAAGCAATCCTGTGTACCGCCAGAAGTGCAATCTTACTTTCCATACAGAGATGAGATGCTGATGGAAGATGGTATCATTCTCCAAGGTCCAAAAGTTGTTGTTGCTACTTCCTTACAACATGAATACATCTAGATTTTGCATCGTGGCCACCCAGGTTCTGATTCTACCAAAAGAAGGGC
Source organism: Protopterus annectens (assembly GCF_019279795.1). Classification (NCBI taxonomy): domain Eukaryota; kingdom Metazoa; phylum Chordata; order Ceratodontiformes; family Protopteridae; genus Protopterus; species Protopterus annectens. The sequence goes on from NC_056744.1 coordinate 1,213,555,943, forward strand.
AAGAGGACTAATATTTTGGTCTTCTCTAGCAAAAGACATTGATAAAGTGCTTTCTTCTTGTTCAGTGTGCAACAGTACTAAGCCACATTTGCAAAAAGAGCCACTTCACCTAAGCCAAATACCTGAACTACCGTAGTCAACAGTAGCAACTGACATATTTGAGTGGATCAGTCAACATTACTTAGTGTTAGCAGACTCTTAATCAAACTGGTTTGAGATTGATTTGCTACCTAACTTAACGTCCAGTGCTGTTATTACTAAGATGAAACGTCATTTCTCAGTCCATGTTAGTCCACACAAACTTATTTCTGACAATGGTTCTCAGTTTACCAGTCAAATGTTTCAGAGATTTGCTAAAGAGTGGGACTTTATCCATGTTACTAGCAGTCCTGAATATCCTCAGTCAAATGGCCTTGCTGAATGTGCAGTACATAGTGCAAAGCAATTACTGGAGAGGTCAAAGTGTGACAATACTGATATCTTCTTGAATTTACTTAATCTCGGAAATCGTGACAACCAACTAGACTCACCTGCTCAGAGACTTCTATCTAGGCAAACCAGAATGACCTTGCCTATCGGTTCTAGTTTGCTGGTGCCTAATGCTAAAAACAACAGAGCAATCAAAGCCCAACTTTTTAAGAAGCATTCTTCTCAGAAATCCAGCTATGACAAAATGAGCATATTTCTTCGTCTGTTAGAAGGCGAGACAATGAGGATGCAAATGGTGAAAGGCTTTGATCAAATTGCTCAACTGAGAGGTATATGTACTGAGCCAAGATCCTACGTAGTGGAATCTGAGGGTATAGAGTACATGAGAAACTGCAAACATCTTCTTCCTGTATCAGAAACGGTATTGCAGCATTGTACCTGTGATGCAAACTCTAGATCTCAGAGAGACCCAGACAATGTTCGTACCGAAGAACATGTCACAGTATCCATTTCCATACCTGCTGATGTTCCAGTTGTCCCCAAAGTTGAACATTCCTTGAAGACAGTCCCTGTTGCTAGATCCAATTCTGACTTTTATGTTACACGGTTAGGTAGTATTTCAAGACCAAGTGTAAAATACACAGCAACCTGGACATAATTGTTTTATGATTTTGTATGATTTTTTGTCAGATAACTAGTTCTGTATAATTGCATGTCAAAAGTTCATTTCTGTAAATTGCATGTCACTGAATACTGCCATTTCATATATGCACTATTTCTCAAAGAGATAGGATGTAGATCAGAGCATATGTATGTACATTTAAGAAGCATTTCCGGATGTAGCATGTGCATATAAATACTGTGCACGTGCAAGCAGCAGTGCCATTTTGAGAGAACAGCCAGAGTGTTAACATGTATGAGTGTGGTAGTTAGTCTGTTTATAAGTTTAAGTTACAAAGCCTCATTTCTGATGTGTTTGTGTGTAATAAAGCTGCATGAACAGAACCCACAAATGTTCGTTTGTTTTATCCTGACCAGACAAGCGACACCACCCATGATAATGATGTTGAGCCAGAACTAAAAGCTTCCAAGAATACTGGCTTGTTGGGTGAGGAATCTTGAACAGATCATTCAGGACAGCATCCTAGCACTTTACCCTGGGTGTCTCTAAGAACAAACTTTTCAGCACAGGACCTAAAGGATGACTCTGTTCCGGAGGTCAAATCCAATTTGTAATGAGGACAAATGAAGGTGGTTCAAGTAGCTACTGCACAACAGTATCACTGGGAGCCTAGATTCAAAGGCACATGAAGTAACACTGCCTTGTAGAGTGGCTTTTTACTTTTGTTTGCCAGCAGTCTGATAAGCAAAGCGAAATGCAATACAAAGCCATTTTGAAAGGGTACTAACAGGCAAGCCTTTATTTTTGTCCGAAAAGGAAACAAATACCGATTCGATTTTCTGAATTTTAGTCCTGCAGGTAAAACCGAAAATTCCCAGAACGCTCAATTGGTGTAGTCTGTAATAAGATTTATTAGAATGATTGGGAAAAACACTGTAGCTCAATAGTAGTGTTAAGATTATGCTCTGAGCATACTCTGGGAAGAAGGAAGGTTTTATCCTGAGCGAAACTCATCCTTGTGGAAAACAAATGCAGGAGGTCGGAATAGTGAACATGCAGCAGACTTCCTAACAGAGGTTATGGCTACTAAGAATAGTGTTTTCCAAGATAATAATTTCAGATCTGATGAAGAAGAGGACTCAAAGGGTGCAGGATGTGAGAACTAACTTGGTCCTAGGGTCTTGGTGGTTGTTTGACTGGAGGCCTGAGAAGGAGAACACCTTTCAAAAAGGTTTTACAAAGAGGAACATGATGATTTCAGAAGCCAAATGGTAATGAAATGGCGGCAGCTAACTGAATCTCTGACTGTAGCGGCTGCAGCTCCTTCATGAAATACGCAAGGAAGGCAAAATAGACTTAGAGCTGTATAGGGATCTAAGCCTTGGTTTACAGCCCAAATAGAGAACCTTTTCCATTTGTTGGAGTATAACTTCCATGGGAAGGCCGAGGGAAGAAATCAGAATGTGTTTGACTGAAGGTAAGAGGGAACGACCACACTGTGACCTGACAGCTATGTTGGCTGAATTTTAGGTGTGGATGCATGGATGAACTACCCTCGATTGATGAATCAGGAGGTCTGGAGATTGTTACAGAATCCATGGTTCCCTCCAAAAGGTAGGGCCCAGGAGAAACCAGACTTGGATGAGGCCAGTAAGGAGCAATGAGGATCAAGGTATTTCAATTGTTTTGGCTTTCTGTATTACCTTGGGCCGAGAGGAAAAGGTGGAAGGCATAAAGGAGTCCCGGGGCCACCAGACCAGAGCATCCCTGGGTGACATCCCGGATGGGGAATTAGGCAAAGTAGCTGCTGCATTTGGTGTTCAGGTATGGCGAATAGGCTGCAGCAAGATTGGGTCTCATCTGTGAAAGATCTCTCTTTTCGCAACTTTATCTGACCACCATAAGGCATCAGAATTGCTCGATTGAGTTTGTTCGCTATCACAGTGGATTTCGGGATGTATGCTGTTACCAGAAAGTGCCAAGGAGTGTCCATCACCCATTTCCAACTCTATGCCTTCTCGGCAAAGCGGATAAGATTTGGTTCCCTTGCTTGTTTATGTATCACCTACGACATTTTGTTTAACTGAATCGCGAATTGTCCCGTGGGAAGAGATGGTGAAGTGCTTGCAACACATATAGCACTGCTCCCAAAACATTGATGTGCAAGTGGCTCGCTACAACTTGGATCAATATTCCAGATAATGGCTCCCCACCCTATCTGGAAGCGCCTATGGTCAATGCCTTTGGGGAGGAACAAGTGACGACCTAAGAGAAGTTGTTCTGTATGCAACCACCATGTCAGATCCTTCTTGCAGGTGTTTCTGTGATAAGAATCTGATGAGACAAGGAAGATCCGCACAACTATTGGGCAAATAGTAGCCACTGAAGTACTCTCATGTGCAGATGTAACAGAGAACTAATAGAATGGAGGAAGCCATAGTCACTAGGACCTGAAGGACTACCCTGCTGAACTTTGTGACTGTTAGCAAAGATCTGACTTAGTTATGTAGTGATTCTACTTTCTGTGTTAGTCTTGTTGGACATGGTATGAGTTTGTTTCTGAGTCTAAGAATACAATGTGCTGCGGCGAGATGAGGCTGGCTTTAGGTTGACTGTGATGCCTAAATCAGAGCACAAAACAGAGTCTGCCCTGTTCTTGATGATGATGCTTGCGGTAGCAGTGAGGAGCCAGTCGTTTGTTACAGAAACACCTGAATCCTTGATCGTCCAGGTGAGCTAATACCACTGCTGATGCATTTGGTGAACACTCTGGGGCTGTAGTGAAGCCAAAGGCAGTTCGAACTGAAAATGACTGGGCTCCCAGCCAGAAGAGTAAGTGTCTTCTGGAGCACGTGTCCACTTTGATGTGGGTAGTACATCTGAAGATCTATTGAGCACATCCAATTGTCTTTCCCAATAAAGGAAATATCGACTGCAGAGTGATAATTCGAACTCTCGATTTCTTTACGACTTGTTGAGTCTGCTGGAGATTCAGAATTGATCTCCTGTCCCCCTGCCTTTTTGGAACTAAAAAGAATTGTGAGTAAGTTCCGATCCTATTTGCTCTGTGGGGACTTCGATGACTTCGTTGCAGCAATGAGATGACTCTGATGCTGCATGGTTAGTTGTCGGGTACGTCCGGTTTACAGGATCGAAACAAAGGGACTGTGATAACCCGATATTATGGTTTGCAATGATATTGTGAAATGTTTAGCCAGGTGCTTAGGCATGCTTAATAGACAAACCCCACCGCCTCCAGATGGACAGTCGGGCAACCCTCAGGGCAATGTAAGGGACGCATCAGAGAAAGCTTCTATCTCCTGGTGTTGCGGACCTCTGCCGCAAAGACGGTATCTTCCATTACATCCTCCCCGCCTTTGGGGAGGGTTGACTTTGTGCCTGAGGAACTCTTTGAATGAGGAACACATTTTCCTATATTACCCTTGGGATAGGGTCTAATAAGGGAGGAGAAACAGACCCAACAGCAGATAAGGCCTCCTGCTTGCACCTGGTCACAGTCTCTTCACCTGAGGTCCAAAAGAGATGAACCATCAAAGGGACATTGGTGAAGGAAGACTTAAAGGTTTTGAAGTTACAAAGACGCATTCAAGAATGTCTCTTTGAGAGAGACCTGCTGCGCGTTTATTCTCACTCCATCCGTATCATATCAGCCTCATGGAGGAGTTAGTTATTGATGCTGATGGAGAGATGCGAAACCTTATTCATGGATCCTAGAGCTAATGAACCCCGAAGGGTATTTCAACCTTCAGGAGATCCTCTGGAAGTCGAGGAATGGTTAGGTAATCAGCCATCTTATAAATGCCGCTGAGGAGAAGGTATGCTTCCCATACTCTATCCATTGTCCTGACCCTTGTTAGTGGATGGACATAGAAGATGTCTCGGATAACTCCTTCTTGCGGCCACTGCTACCACCATAGCATCACCAACCTTGGTAAGAAAGGACTTATCTTCTGGTGCAGTCATGAATTTGATTGCCTCGGGACGTGGCTCCACTGTGTCTGGGGAGGTCCAGGCTTTCTGCGAGCATGACCCCTAAGAGCTGGTCATAGGCGGTCACCAGGAGGTGGAAGGTCGGGAACCAAAGGCCTCAAGACACTGATTCATCCTCAGTAGGGTTAGAGGTCTTTCAGTCACCCTCTGTTCATGATTTCTAGGATGCTGAAAGAGACATCTCAGAGGATCTAGGGACCTTCTGATTCTCCAAATCAGTGTCAGAAGTACAAACTCAGGAGTCAATATGTTTACAAAGTCTCTTCCCAGGGAGTTTCCAGTGGAATAATTTGGGGAGGTCTTCGAAGAGGGCACTTGGGAGGCTGCTTGGCTTGGTTCCTACGCCTGTGGGGATGGCAGGAGATGAGCAAGTGCCTGCCAGGACATAGGTTCCAAAGGCATGGCTGCTGCAGAGTGACAAAGCCTTCTATTGCTTCAAAAGCCTTTCCCCCACCAAGACTGCTCCATGGATTGGGATGGTCGGCTCCAGCAAGGGGAATGGCTGAAGCATGGGGAACCGGATCATCGGAGCGAGTAACCGAGAGGCAGGGTCAGTTCCAAAGAAACCAGGATAACTATCTCACAGTCGACAGACAGCGCTGCCTCGATCTCGGATTCAGACTGAGCTGAGGACAGATTAAGGTTCTTTGCGGAGATCTCAGGACTGATGGATCCAACACCGTTGTCCTGAAGTATTGGTTCCTGGAGAGAGCAAAGCAGTTGGAGGAGGAGCAGTGATTGGTAAAAGGTTCGGTTTGAAGCCGGGTCGGGAGGAGCTAATTGCCAGCGCTAGGCAATTTTCAATTACTACCGATGTCTCATCAGAGTGTCTGAGGATCGGGTGGAGACAGAAGATCTCCAAATAGGAGATCTCAAAGCAGGTGAGACAGGGTCAAAGTCAGGCAACTGTCCTCGGCACTGAAGGTTGGTTCAGGGCAATCAAGAGACCGGGACGGTACCTATAGGGAAGAAGCTGAATCAGAGCCAGAACCTCCTTGGTCTGCCAAGCTGACTTTTCTGTATTCAAACTGGAGCCAAAGATTTCCATTAGAAGTCTTAGGAGCCAGTCAATCAAGTTCCAGCTGTTCCTGGAAGGAATCATTGCGACCCCTATCAATCAGTTTACATTTTCTCCTTCAAGACCCTGGTACTGAAGGCATGGCAAAAGATACAGGCCCTGCAAGGAGTTTCACTCTGCTATACACACAACTGGTGTGACTGTCTGTCAAAGACATCTTTTGCATTATCATATTTATAATTTCAAGGGTGATGGCATGTTTCTCTGTCCTTCTCAGATATGCTAACAGAACAAACTATTATTCAGCCAGGAAGAAGACAACAATACTAACTATACTAAACTACTATCTACTGTGGTAACAATACCAACAAGAACAGTGCAAAGAAGGAAGATTCTATTGTTTATTATAAAACTTTTTTTTTTGAAGAAACATGGGAGGAAAGGCCCTCTAACTAAATGGGCAACTATGTCCCTCTTAACTGAAACGGCTGTACAATCATATGGGGAATAGGGTCAACACTCAGAACAATCACACAACAAAAGCCATTAACTATAAAGATGTAAAGATGAAGAAAAAGGTGGAGAAATGACAAGATTTAGTAAATAAATCTACTACTTAGCCAACGAGCCAGTAAGGACAACCTCGAAGCTATGGCAAATGAGATCTGGGGAATTGCTGTGAGGGACTATGGGATAGGGGTTAGTTTTTGAGCCAGCAGTTTCCTCGAGCTTAGTATCGGCCGTGTCGAGACCTATTGGCTCCAAAACCCATCCAGCAAGAATTACGGCAAGATAGACTACATAACATCTACTATTTTGCATTGACCAAAGCCATTCAAAGCATAAACAGAGTTGTTCAAAGCACCTCAGAGTGTGCAAATTGTTTGTAGGACTGGTGTGTGTGCTTCTATTACGGCAGCAATTATTTCAGTGTTTGCTGTGTAAAGGGACAGTTATATTGGCAAAGTGCAGTCAAAGTACAGCAATTTTGAAAAGTTTCTTGGCTGTGTGCATTTATTCACAAGAAATACCATTTCAAAGTGTTTCTTGCACTGTGCAGAGTTATTTCATAGCACAGACATTTTGAAAAGTTCTTGTGTTGTGAACAGTTTATTTGGTAAAGTGCATTCATTCTCAAGTGTTTTTACTCTGACCTTCTTCTGTTGTGTATAGTTTATTTGCAAAGTACAGTCAATTTGAAGTATTTCTACACTGATAAAAAGTGAAGTTTCATAAAGTATAGTAGTGATTTCAAAGTGCTCTTGTGCTACGGAGACTTTTTTGGCAAAGTGCAGTTATTTCAAAGAGTTTGTTGTGCTATTGGGCATAATTACAAGTATTGGCATAGAGTTCTGGCATATATATATATATATATATATATATATATATATATATATATATGTGTATGTATGTATATATATATATATATATATATATATATATATATATATGTTTATGTGGGTATGTCCATACAGTATTTCAAGGACCTCCACTACTGTGTGTTACTATGGCAGAGGCATTTTGCAGACCAGGCCCACTTGTGTTTGTTCATAATATAGCAGAGATTTGGACAGTATTCGAGCAGGAATACGATATTTTCATACAAGCAGCTTTTTCTGACAAAGATGCATGTAAAAGGCCATTCATTTTGCTTAACTTAGCTGAGTCAGACGCTATTGAAAGAAACCGTTCATTTGTGTATGCACCAGAAGTATATAAAGGAGAGGGGCAAACCACCATACTGTATTACTGGCTGAATCAAGGGATGACCCTGAGTGCTTAAAACATAAATTTAGAGAAATGTGCAAACCCCCAGACAAATGTTACATTAGAGAGGCACTTATTTTATACAAGAGACCAAAACCCAGGTGAAACAAAACTTTTGCAGCTTATATCACTGACTTGAGAAATAAAGCTAAAATGTGTAGTTTGGTGACTTGAAAAGAGGAGTTAAATGACAGACTTGTGAGTGGTGTTAATATTACTACAATGAGAACGATTTTGCTTTTGTGACAGTCATTTAACATTAAGCAAAGCCATAGAGATTTGTCAAATCCATGAGCTCGCAGAAGGGCACACAAATATGCTTACAAGTGATAAGAGCATGATTTCAGCAGCCTCTAGAGCAAACGAGACAGCATGCAACATGTGGCAATCAGAAACAGGCTTAAGCACATAGCAGCTGCAACCCCTGCAGGTGTCAGGAGACCTTGTAGTAGCTTAGCAAGTTCCCGAGACTAGCTCAGTAAAGAGGGCATGCTCAGTACAGCACAAGGGTGAGTCAGCAAAACCCAAGTCAAGTCTTATTGTTAACTGTTGTAACTGTGATCCAACCATGAGTCTAAAAGAGAGAAGTGCTTAGCATTTGGTCAGAAATGCCACAAATGTAAAAAATGGAATAATTTTCAAAAGTTTTGTAAATCAAGCAAGTCTCATTCATTTATTAAGTAAGGTCACCAAAAAGCAAGTTGATCATGTAGAGAGCTGCAACCCTATTTCTACGTAGATGGTGTATCAGTGGTCGGTGAAAAGTTACTGCAGTAGATTTATTGGCAAAGAATGAAGTATTTTGAACTGTCCTGATCAATGGTAACCCCACAGAGCTCATAGTAGACACTGGTTCAAAGTGTAATGTAATGTCAGCACAAATAAGAAGTTATGTACTCACCATAACGTTCCATCTGAGTAGGTAAACTTCATTTGTCAGCAACCTATGGGTTATCGGATCCACATCGGATCCGAGCCGGCAGTTTCCAACAGCTAAGATCAAAGCTCCAAGCTCCTCCCCCTTACCCATAACTCCCTGCCATCCCTTCCTGACCGCAGACCGAGTTTGCCTAAAAGCAAGGCTTGCAATCACCACCTGTCTAGGGTAAATTGGGTACAATCTACCGTGAAGCAGGAATATCAAGAACATCCGAAGAGGACAGGGGGATGGAGGGAGGGACAGTTGCTGACAAATGAAGTTTACCTACTCAGATGGAACGTTATGGTGGGTACATAACTTCTTAATGTGAAGTAGTTAACTTCATTTGTGCATCAACCTATGGGACAGAGTCCCCAGCTACCTGAGTCTTGGGAGGCCCTTAAGGAAGGATGTTCCGGAGCACTGTGGAGCCAAAGGATGCTCTCCCTCTGGAGACCAGATCTAACTTATAGTGGTTTATAAATGTGTGAGAAGAGGCCCACGAGGCAGCCGAGCAAATGTCATCCAATGAAACTCTAGCTCGAAAAGCAGCAGAGGTAGAAACAGACCGAGTTGAATGGGCATGGACTCCCTGAGGAGCAGGCCTGCCAGAACTCTCATAAGACAAGAGAATACACTGAGAAATCCACCTGGATAGTGTGACTTTAGAAACAGCTTTCCCAAACTGGATTTAGCAAAGGACACAAACAGCTGATCTGAACGTCTATAACAGGCTGTCCTGTGCAAATAAAAATCTCAACTGTCTGTGTACATCCAAAGAGTGTAACTTGTATTCTCCTTTATTTTGGTAATTGGGAAAGAAGACTGGCAAATTAATAGGCTGGTTAATGTTAGCCTCGGTAGCAATTTTGGGAAGAAAAGAGGATTGGTCCTGAGGAATACCCTATCCTTGTGGAAAGTCATACAGAGGCTTGGCAATAAAGGGCTTGAAGCTCCAAAACCCTTTTCGCCAAGTAATAGCGACTAGAAAAGCCGCTTTCCAGGATAAGAATTTGAGATCTACCGAGGCAGCAGCTCAAAGGGAGAAGCTGTTAAGGCCTGGAGAACCAGCGATAAGTCCCAAGGAGGGATCACATCCTTCACCGGAGGCGTTAGTAGGAAGGTGCCTTTAAGAAGGCCTTACACAATCTGGATGAGGTCAGGCCAAGATCACATCCAACGTGGTAATGAGCGATTGCCGCCAACTGTACTTTGACTGTGGAAGAGCTAGCACCTTTATCAAACAGTCCCGATAGAAATTCCAGCACAGCTGGTAACGGAGCTGTGAAAGGATCCAGATTCTGATGTTCTGCCCAAATAGAAAAACGTTTCCATTTGTTACAATAAACTTTCTAGTAGACGGCCATGAGCCGCCACCAGGATCGCTTTGACTGGGAAGAGATACCGAGTCCGAACTAACAGTGGAACTGGATCAACTAAGCTGTGAGCTTGAGGTTGTCCAGGTTCGGGGTTGGTAGACCCAAGGGGTGAGATATCAGATCCGGGCAGGATCTAGAATCCAGGGAGGATCTACTAGATGAGACCACAGATAAGGGAACCATGCCTGACGAGGCCAGAATGGGGCAATGAGGATTATCGTGTTTCCAACAGTCTGGCTTTCTGCAGAAATTTCAGCATCAGGGGAAGAGGCAGGTAAGCATACAGTAGACCGGGAGGCAAGCATGCACCAGAGCCGCCTCTTGGTGATTCTCTGGGTGGGGAATTAGAGCGGCGTAGGTGTTGCACTTCAAGTCTGAAGGAGAGGTGAAAAGATCGCAACAAGGTTGACCCATTTGGAGAAGATCTGCTTCGCTACTTTGGGATTCAGCAACCACTCGTACGGCGAGAGGATGTTGTGACTAAATTTGTCCGCTAGGATGCTGGACCGGCCCGGAATGTGCGCCGCTACGAGAAAGTGGTTGGTGGAAATTGCCCATTCCCAAACTCTCATGGCCTCTCGACAAAGTGGATAGGACTTGGTTCCCCCTTGTTTGTTGATATACCAAACGACAGACATGTTGTCCGTTTGGCTCGCAATAGTCCCGACGGAAAGAAGGCTCTGAAGTGCTTGCAATGCTAACAGCACCGCCTCATCTCCAGGACACTGATATGCAGTGAGGTTGCCGCCTGGTTGAACGTGCCTTGACGGTCCTGTTATTAACAATGCCCCCCACCCGAGGCGAGAGGCGTCCGTGGTCACTGTGGCTAGGGGAGGGGACAGAGAAGGGCGCCTTTGGAGGTCTGGAGACTGGAGCCACCATAAGAGGGCGCTCTGCAAACCCTGCTGAGAGGGACAGGATGGCTCAGGGATAACGCAGGAAGGACCATTGGACTTGAGGGTCCATTGCAGAATTCTCATATTTAGGCGCGCCATGGGAATGAGATTGATGGTAGCCGCCATCGAGCCTAGGGCCCTCAGGACCAGTTCACCAAGGGGTCGGACAATGAAGAATGGCCTACAAATGGAGTCTTAGGGATCACATCCGGTCCGGAGTTAAGAAGGCTAAGAGCTGGTTTGTGTCCAACCTGGCTCCAATAAAATCTATGACCTGAGTCGGGAGTAGGGAGGATTTTCCAGCATGGGTCGTGATCCCCAGCCGGGGAGTTAGGTGAAGAAAGAAATTCCTGGCTGTGCAGAGTAGATGCCTTGTGGGGGCGGTCAGGAGCCAGTCGTCCAGGTATGGAAAGACCTGAATTCCTTGGAGTCTCAGGTGGGCCACTACCACCTTGATGAACACCCTGGGGCCGTGGTGAGACCAAAGGGGAGGACCCTGAATTGGTAATGGCTGGCTCCTAGCCTGAAGCGGAGAAACCTCCTGGATCGTCTGTCCATTAAGATGTGGTAGTACACATCCTTGAGGTCTATGGAGCACATCCAGTCGTTCTCCTGCAAGAGGGGGAGAATGGATTGAAGAGTGACCATCCGGAAATTTTCTTTGACTATTGCCAGGTTCAAGAGGATAAGTCGAGGATCGGTCTTAAGTCCCCTGTCTTTTTTGGCACCAAGAAGAACCTGGAGTAAAAGCCCGATCCGTACTGGTCTGGGGGGACGTGCTGGATTGCTCCTTTTTCTAGCAGCTGCCGAATTCGGCAGCTGCGCCTCTGATCGGGTGGGACATCGGGGAGGCACCTAGGTCTGAGAGGGGATGGAGAAATGGAATCTGTAGCCTCTGGATATGATCCAAGCACCCAGTGGTCAGTTGTGATGGACTCCCAAGCTGCTAGGTGCTTGAGAATGCCCCGACTGCCTCCAGAGTGGAGCAGTCGGCAACCCTCAGGGTTGCTGCATGGGCCGATCAGAGTAAGGTGCTCTGGACCCAAAGTTCTTCTGGGCCCCTCTGCCTCTAGGGCAGCGACCACTCTGTCCTCCTCTGACTCTGAAGGACGGGAGTCCGGAGCAAAACGGGATTGCTGAGACTTTCGGATCCACATCTTCTTCTTTCCCTTTTGGTTCTTAGAGAAGGACCTCTGGGGAGTAGAGAAGCGGACTCCGACGGCAGACAACGTCTTCCGCCTTTCTCGCTCTGGACCAAGGTGTCACGTACAGTCTTGCCAAAGAGGGAGAACCATCAAACGGAGCATTAGCGAATGATGCCTTGAAGGGTTCCGCGAAATCACAGTGGCGGAGCCAGGCCTGTCGCCTTAGTACGACACCCGCTCTGCTAGCTCTAGCGGCCCCTTCCATAGCATGGGACAGTAGCATAGAGGTATTGGAAATCGACCTGAGAGTGGCCATTCGGGTAGAGTACACCTGTTTGTCCTCTGCCGACATGGAGTCTAGGGGCGACCCGGCGTATTCTTTAATAAGATCCCGCTGGAGCCGTATGATGTGTGCCATGTAGTTCAGCGACCTTATGGAGAAGGTGGCTGAAGCAAACATCCGCTTCAAATGGTCCATCGCCTGAGACTCCTTGTCAAGGGGATGGACCGAGGACTCTCTTGGGCCAGTTCCCTTTTGGCGGCCGCCACCAACCTGTCATCTACAGGGGTTCCCTTGCTTCAATGAGACCTGTCCGAAGGGGGGCTGAGAATTCTGACGGGCCTCTTAGGGATGGGCCCCACAGTGTCCGGCTCCTTTTATGCCCTCGTAGTGATCAAATCTACCAGGGGATTGGCCGCAGGAACACCCAAGAGGTAGACAGGCCTGCTTCAAATGCCTCCAGGAACACGGACTCGTCCGAGGTAGGCTTTGGGGCAGAACACCCCCCCGATCCTGAGCATCTCCATGATGACTCGAAAGGAGAAGACTTCGGGGGGGGTGATCTTGGGAACCTTCCCTCCTCCAAATCCGTGTCCTCTGTTAAGGACTCAGGGAGTCCAAGTGCCTCCTTTGCACTTGCTTGTGAGGAACCTCCTCGGGGTTGTCCGAGGAGGCCTCACCAACCACATCCTGTTCCAACAAGGGAATGATCTGGGACATCTGAGCAGGCTGTCCCTGGGGCCGGGTGATAGAAGTCGGACCCGTTTGGGAGTGCAGGGTGGAGCGGTAGCTAAGGCCGGGGCCTGGAATCCCTCAACAGAACCCTCTCCACATCAATGTCAAGGTGAGCCACTCTCTAGGATCCGAGAGCAGACCTCCTCGGATCCGACGAGCAGATCGGAGCCGAGAAGCGATCGGAGGGCCAGTATGCCCGACCTACCTGGAGCCGGGGCATACTGACCACCTTGGATCCGGTGCTCAACTCTCAGCCCGAGAGCCTGGATCTGAAGAAAAGGGACCTGAAAGGCCCGAGGGCACTGTCGGCGCCGGTTCCGACTCCATCGCCGACATTCCCCGGCCCGGTTACTTGGCTCCATAGACCCCAAACCCAGAAAGCGGGTCAGGAAGGAGCAATCTGGGTGAAAAGGGTCGAGCCCTCAGAGGGGAGGCAGGAGCACTCCATCTGCAGCTGGGCCTGGAGGAACCTTCTCATCATCCGGCCAAGTCTGCATCTGTTAGGCTAGTGGATCTGAAGAGGCCACCGAGGCGGGACGGGAGTGCCGATGACCTCGAAGGAGACCGGGCCTCATCCTCCTCTGGCCCAGCGAAAAGCTGGGGAACAGAGCCGGAAGGAGAAGGTCCGGACGCCCCAGGAGGAGAAGCTCGCTTGGCTGGCGGGCGGCGGAGGCCTCAGCCCGCCTTGTGTTTTTCTCGGCACTTCCTCCTGGCTTCCCTATCCTCCTGACCCAAGGTGGGAGGTTGAGTCCCGCCAGAGGAAGGAAGCATCCGCGGCGCTGCCAGAAGCTGAGGCAGAAGCCACGGAGGATGGAGCCGAGTCCAGGGGCAGGAGTCCCGCCAGAATCAGCTACTGCCCTGATAGCCCTGAAGTTGAACGCTGCATAAATAGAGCAGCCAGAAGACAGGTGTTCAACCCCAAGGCATATCATGCACAGAGTGTGGCCATCAGCTGGGGAAAGCTTATGGCCAAACTCGGTACACTTGGAAAAGAAAGTTTTGGCGACCTCAGACATCCCAACTAAAAACACACATGCTAGGCCCCAAAACCACACACACACACACACACACCTTAACGCTGACGAGAAACAGGGGAGGAAATGTTAACAATTACACTAAAAACTAAGGATAGGTAACTCAACACAAACTCACTCAAAAATATTAACTATTTTACAAAGAAAGATTTTTCTCACTGAAAACCAACTCGCGAAGACCCAGAAGCTCGAGATCAAGCTGCTGGTAGTAACCGCGGCAAACTAGATCTGAGATCAGGAAGGGATGGCAGGGAGTTATGGGTAAGGGGGAGGAGCTTGGAGCTCGGATCTTAGCTGTTGGGAACTGCCGGCTCGGATCCGATGTGGATCCGATAACCCATAGGTTGATGCACAAATGAAGTTAACTACTTCAGATCATTTGCTAAAGTGAGAGCTGGTGAGGAACTTAATTTGGTAAAGTGTGCAAAACTTGTTGCTTATGGAAGTGAAGAGATTCAAACTGAAGGCTCAGTACTGCTTTTATGCTATTCGGCTGGCAACAGTTACAGCTTGCAATTTTATGTAGTCAGAAGACCTGTGCAGTCATTATTAAGTCTCAGAGACAGTTTGAGGATGAAACTGATTTCTTTTACCAAAGAAGTACATCATGTAAGCACATGTCCCAGTTCCAGCTTTACTGATATTATGTTCTCAGAATATGCTGATGTGTTCGATGAAAAGCTAGGCAAACTTCCAGTTGTGTACTCCATGAAAGTAGACCCAGAGGTCAGTCCAGTGGTTAGACCATCAAGGAGAGTTGCAATAGCTATGCAAGACAAGGTCAAGGTCCAGTTAGACAAGGTGTGATTTGTCCAGCCACAGAACCAACTGAGTTGGTGCCTTCCATGGCAGCTGCTCATAAGAAAAATTCAGATGAAATCAGAATATGCATTGACCCAAGAGACTTGAACAAGGCATTAAAAAGACCTCATCATCCTATGCATACAGTCGAGGAAATTGCAGCCCTCATGCCAAATGACACTGTTTCTTTTTCTGCCTTAGATGCAAAAAGTTCATTTTGGCAAGTGATGCTTGATCGCAAATCTTCACCACTCACTACATTCAGTACTCCCATTTGGTAGATACAGATTCCTCAGAATACATTTTGGAATAAATTCTGCCACTGAAGTCTTTCAGCTTGCAATGCGGCACTTTTTTTCAGGCTACCCGTGTGCAATAATAGTTGATGATTTACTGGTTGCAGGTAATGGTGAAGCAGAGCATGACAGAAACCTCAGGAAAGTTCTGAACAGAGCTTGTGAAGTGAATTTAAAGCTCAGTCCTCTGAAGTGCTAATTCAATCTACCAGAAATTACTTATGTAGGTCATTTGTTTACCAGAACAGGCTTATGTTGCATGGTCATAGAACAACAGCAGAAAGCATATGATAACCTCAAACAGCAAATTGCTAACCTGCCTACATTAAGATACTATGATGTCCACAAACCAGTAGTTCTGTCCTGTGATGCTTCAAAGTTCAGTCTTGATGCAGTTATTCTTCAGGAAGGCAGACCTGTTGCCTATGCATCTAGAACTCTTACCCAAATTGAGATGCAGTATACTCAAATTGAGAAGGAAATGTTGGCAATTGTGTTCGCATGTTCGAAGTTCCATGATTATATTTATGGCCGAGCAATCTAGATAGAAACTGACCCTCAACCTCTAGTCACTATTTTAAAGAAGCCTATGCATTCAGCTCCAGCAAGACTACAAAGAATAATGTTCAAATTGCAAAAGTACAACTTCAAAATGGTCTATACAAGGGGTAAACTTCTTTATCTGGCTGATACCTTATCCAGATCACCCCGAAATACCATGGAACAGCTTGATACAGAGAATTTTGACTTTCATGTCATGGAAGTGCATAATTTTCCTACCCTGAGACTTGATGAGCTAAGAGATCATACAAAAACCGATCCAATTTTGCAAAAAAACACTTCATCAATGTAGGATGGCCGTCAAAGCAATCCTGTACCGCCAGAAGTGCAATCTTACTTTCCATACAGAGATGAGATGCTGATGGAAGATGGTATCATTCTCCAAGGTCCAAAAGTTGTTGTTGCTACTTCCTTACAACATGAATACATCTAGATTTTGCATCGTGGCCACCCAGGTTCTGATTCTACCAAAAGAAGGGCAAGAGGACTAATATTTTGGTCTTCTCTAGCAAAAGACATTG